>NC_068938.1:32720077-33005167 GCF_016801865.2 Culex pipiens pallens | reverse complement strand
AAAAAAAAAAAAAAAAAAGTCCGGACCAATAATGCGACCCATATTTGAATGCGCAATCAAAAGAACGTACCAACGAGTCAAACAGATTGAAGATCTGTTAAACCCTTTTAAAACTATGAGTATTAGTTTTTTCATGTGGAGAATATTTGTAGGTTGAACATTGTTGTTTTGGAAAAAAATAAACTTTATTAATTAGAGGAAGGCATGAACCACGTTAATGATTTTCTTGCTGAAAAATAATATGGCTGAAGAAAAGTTAAAGCGAAAAACCGTTTTTTTTTATTTTTAATTTTCTTATTTTTTTGAGAAATTAAAATTTAATCAGTCAAATGTATGGTTTTGCTGTCTTTTTTTTATTTTGCATTATGGGTGACATATTCTTGAAGTATTATCAAAATTTTACAGGAAAAATCTTAATCTAAATAAATCTATCCAAATTTTGACATAGCTTTTACTAAATTTATTTTAACTTTCTGACCTTGATGATCCTACAGACGTTTGTTCTGGCTCGTGCATTGCCAGAATAAGGAATTTTTTTTCAAAAAATATTTTGATGATGAGCGAAACTATCTGGTAAGTTTTTTTTTATTTGAGAAAAAATCTCCACATTTGCACAAGCCACCACAAACGCCCTAAGGATAATGTGTTATATTACATCAATTGGTGAATATTCATCAATTTTTGATGAATATTCATCAGGTTCACATTTTTACACATTTTTTATGTAATATTACTCAAAGAATAGGTAATATTTATCCTACCAAATTTTCAACCTTCCAAAATTCTACTTTATTTTTCTGTGTAACGGGAAATAAGAGCGATTCTATGACAAAATACTTTTCTTCTTTTTATATTGCATTAGACCATTGCTTTGAAATCTCTAAATATATTGTTATGCAATCCCGCTGTGAAACGGTCAACTTTTTTTGATCTTCTGGAAAAACGAAACGGCCTACTTTTAACTACCAAAAATAACAAATTTGAAAGTCAATACCGTTTAATACCAGTGCTGAAAATTCCTACTTATCAACACTGAAATGGGTGCTGAAAAGTTGATGTTTTCAACACATGTATCGAAGAGTAAAATTTTTCAATATTGTTCTGTGTTGAACGGTGAATTTACTTAAAACATGAATGTTTGACATTAAATTGAATTCAAAAAACGTTTTTCGAAATTGCAAAATATGCAACTCGTTGCAAATCACGATTTTTTCAGCACTTGTTGTATTAATACAACTCGGTAAACCTCGTTGAATAAATGAACGACTCGTTCTGAAAAAATCTTGTTTTCGCAACTTGTTGCATAAATTACTATTTTGTAATTCCGTCATGAAACTACTTGATTTTCTTGTCATTTCCGAACGACGAAAAAGTCTTCTTTTTTGTACCAAAAATAAGAGAATCAAATTGTGACACTTTTCAAAATAAATGTCGGACGTTTGGTCACTCGGGAAGGAATGACTCATGTGTTTATAGTAGTTAATGCAACAAGTTGCAAAGAGAGGATTTTTTCAGCACGAGTCGTACATTTATCCAACGAAGTTCACCGAGCTGGATAAATACGAAAAGTGCTGAGTTCCATACAACATTTTTTGCAATTCCAAAAAAACACACACTGAGTGAAATTGTATGTCAAATTTTCATGTATTTTGTCAATAAATCGTTTAAATCAAAAAAAAATGTTGAAAAGTGTTACTTTTCGAAACAAATGCTGAAAAGTTCAACTTTTCAGCACCCATTTGAGAGAACTTTTCAGCATTTATTTTGAAAAGTGTTGCTATTCGATTTTGATATTTTTGGTACAAAAAAGTAGGCTATTTCGTCGTTCAAGAATGACAGGAAAAGTAAGTAGTTTCACGACGGAATTGCAAAAAGGGATTTTTTTTAACTCGAGATTAAATATTTTTTTAAATCGATAACCATTCCTACTAAATTCATATTGTTTTCTAAAAGAAAAGAAACTACCGAATCCAAAAATCAATCTTATTAAGCTTTTATGGCTTACTCAAAACCTTAAATGTTATAAAGAAATGGTTTAATTAACAGATGTATCGAAAAAAAAATGTCGACAGTAAACATTACCAGTATCATTATCAATCCATCATTACTTTAGAAAAAAATAACTCAAATGAAAAATAAACAAATTGAAATGATATCCCTATGGCCAAATCAATTAATTCTATGAAAAATGTCATCATTATTTTTACTTGAAAAAATGCTTGAAATCGTTCAAACGTTCGCGCTCATTTCACCGGAAATGGTTGAAAGCAACCAACCACCAGTCAGTATTACGGCGAAAGAGTGTATTTCCGAAAAGAATTTCCCTCCATCTCATCCTCGCCCATATCTGTCGGTCCACAGCAGGAAACGGTAGGACTGTCGGTGCTGAATTCGCGATAAGCAGCATACGAGAGCTTTTTTGCTTTCTCGATCTCTTTTCATGAAAACGAATGCTAGTCGGAAATGCAGCTGGAAATGAAATGAGCTTAAATGCATCCAGTGTGTGCACCTTTTTTTTTGCTCGTGATTTTGAACGAGTTAGCGGTGAGTGAGCAAAATGAGCAATTGGATTGTGATAAGATTTTTTTTTTTGTGGAATGCAATGAATATTTTTCGAATTGATTTTGATGCAGACTTTGAAACAGGTTCGATGGTTGGATAGCAGAAATCTTCAACAATTTGGTAGGTCTCTTTAACTGATAGATCAAAACTTGAAGAATATCTAAAAAAAGACTCCCACAAAATCTTCATTCCTCCACTCAAATCGATACTCCCCAGGGGTAACCTTGACTCCAAAGTTCCAATAATCCTTCCTCCACCCCCCTAGCCAAATCATCCGAAAATCACCCAGGCAAGACCGCATAATCAAACAAAGTGTATAGTCCTGTATCCCTTCAAAACAAGACCTTTCCTGGCAAGCAAGACAAAAAAGGGGTTTTTCCTTCTGCTCTCTGGAAAGGATAATACTAGCTCGGACGACGAGAAGGATCTTGGAGAACAGAACAACTGAACAAAAAAACAGAAACCCGACGGAAGGTATAAAAAATTCACTCAAATGCAGCCAGATGGAACGAGCTGAGGCGAAACGGAAAAGGAAGTCATCCTTTCCGAAAGGTATACCCTGGCAAAGGCAACAACAAAAAAAGAAAACCGGGAGATGCCACGTGGTCACTGGTCACCCGGAGCTTGCGAAAACAATCAATTCGTCACGGTGGATATACAGCGGCAGCAGCAGCAGTCACCAGATGGTTTGGTTTTGTCCAAAGAAGAACCATCCCCACCCCCAAGCAGTTCTGTGAAGTTAACTTTTCCAACTCTGACACATTGGCACACGATGCGTAACGGATTGGCAAAAATAACTTTCTTGCGTCACACACTGTGTGTCCACGTGGGAATGTTCCCCTCGGGGGAGTTGGTCCCAGATGGTACGGTCGTCCGGATCGTTTCGCATAAATTTCATGGCCGCACTTCAGAACTGGAGCTCCTAGGGATGATGTGCTTGTTGTTGTCATTATTATGTTTGGCCGAATCGCCAACGGTCGAACCTTTTGATGTCTTTGTTGTTTTTGTTTTTTCCATACAAGAGAATTTGATGAGAGATGAAAACTATGTTAAAACTTAAAGCTTCGTTGTCGTATACAAAAGAATTAAAAATCATGTAGAGAAGAATTGTTTCCAGTCTTTGATTGCAACTAAAGAATATTACAAAATTGGAAATTGTTATTTTGAATTTCAAGGTGAATTTGATAGTTATACGTAAAACGTTGTGTTTTACTAGCCTGAATAAGAATCTGTATTAAAAAATAGTTTATAGGTGAAAATTACGTTTCAAAAAAAATATTTAGATTTTTTTTTGTACGGACTTTAACAGATATCTTTGTTATAAAGAATTTGTAGAGAAATCTCTTGCTTTTAAAATCCTTTTTAAAGTTTGTAAATTGCCGAGCTTCCGTGGCCGTGAGGTAAGGGGTTTCGCCTTGTAAGCGGAAGGTGATGGGTTCGATTCCTGTCTGGCTCGGCAAAGTCAGATCCCTTCAAAGAGTAATTCTACTCACTGGGAATACTGACCGGTAAGGGATGGGTTTCGACTAGCGGCGTGCTGGGTTTCCAATCCGGAGGTCGTGAGTTCGATTCTCGTACCGGGATGATTAAGTTTTAAAATCCATTTTGATTGTCAAAAAATACACAGAAAAATAAAATGATGGTAATATTCATTAGGAAATGGTGACAGATTTTGTGGCAAAAAAAATTACCCCAAATGATGAATTTTCATCAGTTTTTGATGAATATTCATCAGGTTCACATTTTTACACATTTTTTATGTAATATTACTCAAAAAAGAGGTAATATTCATCCTACCAAATTTTTAACATTCCAAAATTCAACTTTTTTTTCTGTGTCTTTAAAATTTGTCGCAACCATATAATAACTGATTTGTGAGTAACATTCTTGGTCCCAAAGGATCAAGGTCACTCCAAGTTCCATAAAATAAAATATCTTCAAAATGAAATTAACGTAAAATCATGTCAAAATAGAATCACACGTGAAATCATGTATTTACGTACACAGAAAATAATAATGTAAATTTGGAAGCTGTAATTTTGGAAGGTTGAATATTATCTCTTTTATGATGTAATTTTACCTCAATTTAGACTGAAAAAGTGACATTACACCAGAAAAGTGGTAAAATTACACATTTTCAGAGGTAAAATTACACCTTTTTTCTGACATAAAAGAAGTGTCACATCATTAATAATGTTACATTCGAATATATTTTTTTGTGTGTTTAGCTTTTTAGTAAAATTTTGCCCAATAAATCCTCTTAAACAAGTTTTGTTTATAAGAATATCAGTTTATATAGAAATTTAAATTGAATTAGAAGTACGAATCAAAAGTTTTCACATTTTATATAAAATTTATTCTACTTAAAAAGCCTATAAATTTAACCCCCCCCCCCCCCCCCAGCACACATTTCTGAAATACTTACTTGTTCATTTGTATGCCCAGGGTTGCTAGGTTGCCAAGGAATGCCAGATTTTTCAATATCAGCCAGAATGAAGATTCATCCTTCTCTGTGCCAGATATTGACAGATTTTACCAGAAAGTTCACTTTATGCCCTTTTTGGAGAAATTTTTGATTAAAATGAACGAATTGAATTGAAAATCAATAACATATGTAGAACGAAAATAAAATTCATTTTTTTAGGCCAAATGATCAGTTGAACAATCTGAATTCTACATTCTTTTAAATTATTTCATATTCTCTTTTCACTATCCAAAATTGTTAGATTTTTTCTGTCAGATTTTCCCAGATTTTTTATACGATACTTTGCACGATTTTTCAAATTATGTCCCGGTAACCCTGTGTATGAAAACCTTGAAAATTGTATGGAGACTTGTTTTAAATCGCTAATAACAACATTTCTTTCAAATAAAAAATACAAAGAAATGTCGATTTGCAAGAACCTTGATAATAACTCATATTTCCTAATAAGCTGCGTCGGATCTGTGGTTCAAAACATTCCAAATTTTAACATTGTAAATCGGACCATTAGTTGCTGAGATATCGACATTAGAAAATGGTGGGTTGTTTGGGTGAGACTTAGAAAGCATCAATTTTCCTGTTCCTCAGCAACTAAGGGTCTTATCAACAAAGTTCATAAAAGCAATAAATGGAGAATTTTCTCGGATTTTCAAAAACATTTTTTTTAAGGTGGGCAAACATTTAGTGTACATGTTTGTCAAATTTTGATTTTTTTTTTAACGATAAACTGCGACTATTTTTAACAAAAGTCACCTAAAAATGGATTTAACTTGAAAACGGTGCACTTTATCAAAATTTCACTGAAGTACTTTTTGATTGCAAATTTGATTTTACATCGAAAATTGAAGTGGGTAATTCTCCGACAACTCACACAGCAGTTGCCCCGACCCCTCTTCGATTTGCGTGAAACTTTGTCCTAAGGGGTAACACACTGTTACACTCTAAAAAATAACCCTGCAAAGTTAGAAAAAACACGAAATTTTAAAATGAAAAATTTTGTTTTAAATGAAAAAATGACCCTTCTGAGTCAATGTAGATTCGAAAAGTACATTAAATTTTCCATAAAATGACATGTTCCAAAATTTTTTACAGTCGAGTAACGGAAAACGGGAGAATTTTTAAAACTTATTTAGTGTATTTTTCGATGAAAAATACGTTTTTTTCGGAATTCTGAGTTTGCCATCAAATCGGGCGTCTAATTTTACATAAAAGTCTCTTTGACACTAAATTTCTATCTCATCACCGATTCAGGCTGCAAATTATTGAAAAACACCTCTTTTTTCGCATGTTCAAAAATGGAAGGGGTCGTACCGCCCCTCCGTCACGAGATATCAAAAAACGGACCTTGGATTCGTGATCAGGGACAAAAGTTACCCCTTAAGACAAAGTTTCACGCAAATCGAAGAGGGGTCGGGGCAACTTTTCCCGATTTCGTGTGAGTTGGTAGAGAATTACTCAATATTATGAAAAGTATATCTACTGAATTTAGCAATCTTTTCATCATCGCTTTTTTTCTTCAGCTTGAAAATGAAATAAGAAAACTGAATTCTTTCCAATCCATAGGTGGTGAACTTTATAACAAAAAGCAATGCTAAAAATTGCCAATTTTCTTCAAATTTGCCTTGCTCCAATTATTGTGATTCAATTCATTCAGAATAACCCAAAGATGGAAGCGTTCGGACATTGCAGTCGGCCATTCAATAGTCCTACCACACACACACATTGCCAATACATCCCCAACTTGTTATACGTTGTTGATTGCATTTGAGGGATTGAATTTGTTGGTCTCAAGCAAAAACCACACACAGATTGGATGGGGCTGGCTGTCACACTCTCTGGCACTGCACTGCACCATTCACTTGGGCTTGTTGTTTTCCTTAAGATTTCTCCTCTGCACCTGACTGTGCCCGTACCGTCAGTTTGCACGGCTTCTCGTCCCAACTTGGCGAAGGTCGGGGGTACCAATTTGCCGTGCAACCAACCTTTCCAAAACAGACATCAACCTGAAGTTGGCATCGTCTCTCTGGACGTTCGTCGTTTGCTTCAAGATTTTCAACTCCACCCCCGCTTGCAACTCCACCTTCACCTCCTTAAACCCGTTTGACTTTTATAAATATTTTAGACGGAAAAGCATCTTGAGTGAGTTTGTGCAGAGAGGAGGTACCACATACATGTGCTGCGAGCTTTCATGTCGAAGCAAGGTACAACAACTTTTACCTTTACCCAGACTGATGTCTGTACTTTGGGGGAAAGCAGGTACTGGGTGCCTCCGACCGGCTTAACCAGGCTAAAGAGAAAGAGTTTTGTCAAAGCAAAGCAAAGATGTGCAACGCCATCAGGTAATGGGACTTGTACATCGTCGTCTGACGTCGGTCGTTGGCTGGTAGGTTTCAGGGTGCTAACTCGTTTGAAATGTCTCGAATATTGCATGTTTTGAGAATATGTTCTAGAAAGTTGATGCTTTCTTACCTTTCTGATATTTATGGGAACAATTCTTGTTAAAATTTATCAATTTCTGGAAAATCAACTCAGAGTTGATAAAGACGTGACATGGTTCCACTCACCCTGTTTAAAATCATCAAGGAAGCTCGCCAGAACGAGTCCTTTTAAGACGATTGTACACGTGTCTCGAGACTCGGGCGCACAGCAGAAAAGCAAACCTTCGTCCAACGACATCCTCGACCGTCCCAGGTGAATCCCCAGGCCCATCAACCCATTCATTGTCGACTTATCCTCTGTAGACACATACTTTCATGTCCTCGCTCGCTCGAATCTCCTCGTAGCTTCAAACTCCTGGCCAAAGCCATCCATTCACCTTTTGCTCAATGGCCACCAGTGTGTGTGTGTCGGATGTGGCAAGGATGCTTTCTTCCAGGATTAAAGATCTCTTCCGTCTTGAGTCGGCGGTTGGGGTTCCCTTCTAATGGCAGCTCAGCTCCACTCCTTGAGGAAGCGATGGTTCCATTAGGTATTGGACCGAAAGGGGGAAGAAAGGTTCAGAAAGCCTTCCCCTTATCGCTTCCTTGAGCCTTTTCTCGTACCCCCGTTCAGCATCCTTACCGGCTGTGGCAGTGAGGAGAGTGGTGGGCAAATCTTGGCCTAAGCATCAAATTAGAAAACGTGTGAATGGTTATGAGCTTTCGTCCGGATGGTCCCGAAATGGTCCGTGGAGAAAGCAGTAACAGGAAAAGGGTGATGAGGAGGGGGAAGGGTTAGGGCAGGATATCGCACCTGGACGACCACATGGGGTTGGGATTTGGTGATGCAGGAATTTCAGCGTTCTCGGATGGGATTGAATGGATGGATTTGATTTTTAGAGCAGTAAATTAAATTTCTTGAATATTTATGAAGCGTTACCAAAATTATAATTTCTCATTTTATGCTCAAAAATGATATTTTCGTGAAATCCTTCACACTTGAGAGCAAGTGTGTTACTTCTTAAAGACTAAAGTTTTTCTAATTGTGTGGGTATTTTCTATTTTACCAATCGCAGTTTTTCAGTTTATGTTCGATTTTTCTGTGAAAAACTTTTAAAACTGTTAACATTTGCCCTGTAGGCCATAAAAACGGCACTTTTTGGGCTCAATTTTGGCGGATTATTTTTTCAGTTTAACACTTATCTTACGACAAATAACATTTAAACGAGGCACATAAATCGAAAATCAAATCAAAAAATGCTTTCCAGAGTCGCAAAACTTGTTTTTTTTTTGTTCAGCCCTTTTCATTGAATTGATCGATTTTAAATCTAGACTAACATTTTGAAAGGGCCAAACATTGAATATAACGCCCATTCAAAACGCTAGTCTTGATTTAAAAAATTTCAAAATATTTTTTTCGAAAAGATCGGAAATTTTCACGAATGTTCCATGTTTTAACATTGAACATCAGACCATTAGTTACTGAGATATCGACATAAGAAAATGGTGAGCTGTTTGGGTGAGACTTCGAAAATATCAATTTTCCTGTTTCTATTTCTTTAAGCCGCTGTATCTCAGCAACCAGAGGTCCAATTTTTTATGACTCTTAGACAATTTTATAGCAAATTTTCTAAACTTTGCAAAAAAATATTTTTAGAAATCACTATTTTAAAAAATCAAAAAATCGCTTAAATCAAACTTTTGGTGGCCATATCTTGAAAACGGAGCCCTTTATCAAAAAATCTGTAGAGTATACTTTTCGATTGCAAATTCAACTTTACATACAAAACTGATTTAATTTTTTTTTTGGTACAAAATTTCGATTTTTTCCAAAAATCACTATTATTTCATAATTTTATAACTCGGCGGCAGATTTTTTGACCATGTTTCTCTAAAGCTCAAAAGTTGCGGAGTTTGGCCCCTTAAACATATTAAAAAAATCTCAAAAATAAAAAAAAAATTTGGGTAAAAGAGGTTCTGTAAAAAAAGTTGATCAAAAAATTTGCATTTTTTTCCGTGTACCAATTTTTTCTCAACCAATGACACAAAATAGCTTCTTTGGTCATAGGGAAGGCCCCCATAAAGCTTGAGCCAAATCAAAAAATACAAAAAATAGAAATGGCCGAAATGCTCAAAATAAAAAAAAAAATAAAACTGATTGTAAATTAACCAGAATACATTTCATATAGATTATTTTACCATTATAAATCAAATAAATATTTTTTATAATCCAAAATAAAATTTATGAGATCACAAATCGGCACAAAACTCAAAAGTCTAGGAAAAAAATATTCATAAATTCATCCAAATTTAAAAAAAAAATTATATGTTAGCTTAACATTTAAAATAAAGTTTTCTTTAATTGCCCCTCCTCTTCTCCCCTTTCCTTGATCATGACCAGAGCTGAGTGACAGAAACTAAAAAAAATATTTGTATTAGCCTAACTTGATTTTTTTTTAAATGTTTTCGATGTTTGTTGAAACTTTTGGAAACATATGTAATGATTCAAACTTATTGAAGTAATATTAAATGAAAAAATGCCGATTATTCATTAAAACAAAGAAGTTCTCTGGATCACTTTAGACTTTTAAACATTTTTTTATCAAGCTTTGTACATCGATTTCTAAGAATCAAATAAACAATTTTGCGTCATAGCCATTCTGTCATACTTGGAACTCAGGGCTTGCGAAATTTCGACTTTTTTTGTGATAGCTGACAGAGCACTCCAATCGTCTTCACCACGACAACCTGATTTCTACATTTTGCTTTCGTTCATTTCACACACAAAGGAATGAGTGCTACGCAAAGACTCTCACACAATCATTGACTTCCCTCCAGGAGAAAAATCGACTAGAGAGCGGTCGTTTGACATTCTACCGATATTCCGATCATCTCTCCAATGATAGCAATCATATGATTTCTGTCACCACGCAGCATACACTAGAAAGAGAGAGACAAAAACGAGAGAAAGAGAAAGAGCACGTTGTCTCGTTCGGGCATGAGCCGAGTGGTGCTCATTTTTCGTTCGTTTCGTCTTCGGTTTTACGTTCACCGACCGTTGCCAAGCAATGACGGTCATGATAGGCGTTGTGTGTCAGCGATCAAATATCGTTTTGGGAAATGATCGCTGACAGAAAGCTCTATCGAATATCGAGCAATCCCGTTCAGTGATTCAGTATTGCTTTGGTCTTCTCAGGATAATAGTAATTATCCTAAAAAAAAATACCAAATATTAATTTAATTGTGCAGGATAACAATTTTTGAAAAAAAAAACTTCATTTTTGAATATGTTTTCGATGAAAATAATAACAATTATTTTTTAAAGTTAAAGCTGATTAAAAAATATTGAAACTGTTTTTGTTGAAGAGAGCGGATAATTTTACGACTGGTAAATTTTATTTCACTGAAAATCGGACACACATTTCTTGAGTTATGGTGACTTCAAATGGCTATTTTGTTGATGCATAAAAACATATTTTTCCTTTTTTTCTATCTTTCAAGCAGCTGTATCTCAGCAATCATTGGTAAAATCTGCATTGTGTTTTGCGCAAATTTGTGGGAATTTTTCTAGTCTTTTTGAAAAAAAGTCAAAAGTGATTAAGCTTGGTTGTGATTCCTGTAGGTTTGGTAATTGTCACTTTTTCAACAAACAGAGAAATTCAAGTGGTTGTAGGAACATAAACACGGTACACAATATCTAATTTTTAGTGTGAATATAATGAGACGAGTTGTTCCTTTTAATTCCACATTAATTTCTAGTACTTTTTATTTGCAAATTGAAATTATACTTCAAAATGAAAGTATTATTTTTTTCTATGCTATTCAAACTCAATAATTTTTTTTTCTGATAAATAAGCAGCACATAGTTCAAAAGATGTAATTTTTCACCATCACCCGAATTGTCAATTTTCTTTTTTTTTTTTTTGTAAGTAAAATAAAGAATAGGATTTTGACGTTAGAACTCACCATATTATCAAATAATGATTATGTATTTATAATTAACACAGTAGAAAAAATCTGTGTAAAATCGCATGCAAAAGCATGCACATCACCTTTGTGAGCAAAAGCATGTAATATTGTATGAGAAAACGTGTACACAAAAAGCATGTCCAAAGAAAAAAACAGGTCTGCTCACCCCAAAAAAACATCAATCCGGCGAGAGTCATATTCAGATTATCAAGTCCGCGCCCCAACCCGCTCGGCTATCTCGCCGCTGTTAATATGGTTGGATCAATGCCAATGTAACAGCAGGTTTTCCGTACGTCGTATACTGCGTTAACTGCATACGATGTTTGGGGAACCTACAGCTACATCGGTGAAGATCTAATTATACAGCAATTCCCCACGAAAACAGCATGATTCGAAAAAAAAGTTCTCCGATCGGGCTCAAAATTTTTCTGGGGGTTCCTTGGCCGAAATAATTAGACCCGCATTTTTTTTGTTTGGCCATTAGGGTGACCTACGCCGTGTCAGGGTGGTCCGAAAAATGGCAATTTTCGTGGATTTTCTCAAAAACCACTTTTTTCAAAAAATCATATCTCCGCGCCATTTCATCCGATTTTAGCTGTCTTAGGCGCAAAAGAAAGGTGATTAGTTTGGCTATTTGAAAAAAATAGTAAGAAGTTCCAAAAATCTAGCTTAACATTTGAAAAGGTCATATGAAAACTTAAAATGCTGTTTTGAAGGTCTCGGGTCCAATGAGCCTATGTCTGAAAATATTTTTATCAGATTCCTCAGAAAATTTGACATAACATATAATTTTTGTTATTGAAATACGCAACTTTTGGTACCCTTACATGGGTAATTCTCCGCCAACTCACACAGCAGTTGCCCCGACCCCTCTTCGATTTGCGTGAAACTTTGTCCTAAGGGGTAACTTTTGTCCCTGATCACGAATCCGAGGTCCGTTTTTTGATATCTCGTGACGGAGGGGCGGTACGACCCCTTCCATTTTTGAACATGCGAAAAAAGAGGTGTTTTTCAATAATTTGCAGCCTGAAACGGTGATGAGATAGAAATTTGGTGTCAAAGGGACTTTTATGTAAAATTAGACGCCCGATTTGATGGCGTACTCAGAATTCCGAAAAAACGTATTTTTCATCGAAAAAAACACTAAAAAAGTTTTAAAAATTCTCCCATTTTTCGTTACTCGACTGTAAAAAATTTTGGAACATGTCATTTTATGGGAAATTTAATGTACTTTTCGAATCTACATTGTCCCAGAAGGGTCATTTTTTCATTTAGAACAAAATTTTTCATTTTAAAATTTCGTGTTTTTTCTAACTTTGCAGGGTTATTTTTTAGAGTGTAACAATGTTCTACAAAGTTGTAGAGCAGACAATTACAAAATTTTTGATATATATACATAAGGGGTTTGCTTATAAACATCACAAGTTATCACGATTTTACGAAAAAAAGTTTTGAAAAAGTTGGTCGTCATCGATCATGGCCGTTCATGGTCACCCGCGACAGA
The DNA here is from genome assembly GCF_016801865.2 of Culex pipiens pallens. Classification (NCBI taxonomy): domain Eukaryota; kingdom Metazoa; phylum Arthropoda; class Insecta; order Diptera; family Culicidae; genus Culex; species Culex pipiens. The sequence continues at coordinate 32,992,233 of NC_068938.1, read as the reverse complement.
CACGGACGACGAAACAAAGAGAAACGCAAAAAGTAACTTTTTCAAAACTTTTTTTCGTAAAATCGCGATAACTTGTGATGTTTATAAGCAAACCCCTTATGTCTATATATCAAAATTTTTGTAATTGTCTGCTCTACAACTTTGTAGAACATTGTTACACTCTAAAAAACAACCCTGCAAAGTTAGAAAAAACACGAAATTTTAAAATAAAAAATTTTGTTCTAAATGAAAAAATGACCCTTCTGGGACAATGTAGATTCGAAAAGTACATTAAATTTCCCATAAAATGACATGTTCCAAAATTTTTTACAGTCGAGTAACGGAAAATGGGAGAATTTTTAAAACTTTTTTAGTGTTTTTTTCGATGAAAAATACGTTTTTTCGGAATTCTGAGTACGCCATCAAATCGGGCGTCTAATTTTACATAAAAGTCCCTTTGACACCAAATTTCTATCTCATCACCGTTTCAGGCTGCAAATTATTGAAAAACACCTCTTTTTTCGCATGTTCAAAAATGGAAGGGGTCGTACCGCCCCTCCGTCACGAGATAACAAAAAACGGACCTCGAATTCGTGATCAGGGACAAAAGTTACCCCTTAGGACAAAGTTTCACGCAAATCGAAGAGGGGTCGGGGCAACTTTTCCCGATTTCGTGTGAGTTGGTAGAGAATTACCCACATGTATTGGTCATCGCTGAAATTTTGAAGTTATCGCAGTTTTAAAGAAAAAAATCGATTTTTTCCCGTTTTCGTAATTTTCCCATTTTTGCGCGTGGCGCGTCGAAAAACCCAGTTTTTATTTTCAAAAAATCGTATTTCGGAGTACTGAAAACATAACTTCACAATTTTTTGATATGTACCCAAGTAACAAGTGAAATGCCTTATATTCTTATATATTTTTATAATAGTTTTAAAAAATGCTACAAAGTTTTACTATGACTTTTATTAGAACCTACTGGTTTCATTGACACAACACTTAATAATAGGTTTAAGATTTCTTAAAGATAATGTTAAGAATTCATTGTAGAGTTTTAATTCGGTTTTATTCGCAACACTTTAAGCTATCTTGAAGAGATTATTGTGTTGCTTATTAACATTAACGAAGCCTGCTTTAAATCGGTTCCGTCTTCAAATAGCATATATACATTCCTGTTAGATTTAAACTGTCACTTCGACTTATCGATGTGAGTAACGCAAAACTCACCATTTTTTTTTTTGCCGTGCCGCGGACATGGATAAGTTTGAGGAGAAGCTGAGGCAGGTTTTGGCGCATTTGGGAATTAAGGATGGGGTTTCGATGCAGGTTAAAAGGAGCGGGGACATTAGTGGGAAGATTCTGTTTACGCTGGTGGCCACGGGAGTGATAATTGCGCGGTTGAATTGGATGAGGGGTATCCGGAAACGATCGGTGTGATAAGCAGATGAAGCGAGCCAAGCTTACGCGGTGGATCCAGTGAATGGAAGTCAGGGTGTTTTCTTCAAAAACGTCGCTGGTCGCTGGGCAGGATATGATGTAATTTGTCGATAATTTGGAGGCACCGGATCGGCTAGGGGCAAAGGTTCCCAAATGTGCTCTACTGCTGGGTTCCCCTGGGAGTGGGAAGACACTGTTGGCGAAGGCAGTGGCCACCAAGGTGCAGGTTCCATTCCTCAGCTTAAACGGATCGGAGTGTATCGAAATGAACGTCGGAATAAACCCTGAACCAGTTTTTAGTAGAATTGGATGGAATGGCGTCTGATGAGGACGTCCTCATGCTTGGTTGACATTTGAAAAACTGAAAAACTTTTGAGTTTTAACAAATACTGTTATAAATGTTCATGGTATACGAAAAGCAATCAGTAAAACTTTAACACCTTAAATTTCTCTGGAATAAAACCCATCAGATTTAATTCTATGTATTGCTACGCATAACCACTGACAGCTGCGCTCGAAGATTGATTGGTGCCCTTTGCAAGTGTTTCCTATTTTTTTCTGAAATTAACTGTTTAAATCTATTAACATTACTATTTGTTATATTCTGTCTATTGTGCTGGTGAGATAAAGGTACAAGTACGCACAATTTGGTAAAAGTTTGCGATGATTACAATGTGAAAGTGATGATTTGTACAGCGTTCATCAACCTACATGAAAAAGTTGTGTTTATTTTTCATCAAGTGACCAGATGTGTGTTTAATTTTGGATGAGTTATTCGAATAAATAAATACCTTTGAAATGCAAGCCTGTGTTTTTTTATGCAGTTATTTTGAAATTCAAGTTGTCCACCACCGATGGCGATCTTTTTGCAGCTGAGAAAACACGCATGCGCTACGTCCCCGCCTTGTGCGATTTGATCTTGATGAAAGCCATGATAAATTTTGTTGGATCTGATTAAAGCCGTTGTAAAACTTTTATAAATCTTGTAAGTCTTGGCAAGTTTTGAGCCACTCCTGTTCAAGAAGGAATGGGTTTAATGTAGATTTAAACAAGAACGTTTATATTTCATGAACTTCGCCATGATGCTGGAAGGTGCGAGCAGCCGAAAAGCGTAGCCATATTGAATTTGGGAGCAACAATATGCAAAAAACATTGTTTTTTGAAAAAAAATCTTGACTTTTTATAGTGAATCGGAAGTGCGCATATTAGTTTTTCGAGCTATTTTTGAAAATTATTCGATGAAATAATGTTGGCATAACTATCACGGTTCATTTTATGTTGAAACTCAACTCATTTGTGGTACTTATACAAATATTAATAATTTGAAGTCAAATATTTTTTATCTGCTATCAACCTTTTGTATTTGCATGTAGGAATAATTGCTTTCAATCAAGTAAATTAGAAAACTACTCAGTCTATCACGAAGGCTTTTTGGTTTGCTACAAATACCAAAACATAAATGCTTTATGTTTTGTTGAAGGATTCAAGAATACGCACAGACTAAAAGAAAACCTTAATCCAAACCAAACAGTTTTACTCTTGTTTTGAAGAGATCAATAAAGTTTTAATAAAACACACAATAAAATTTGTACGTCTCACGATGCTCCTCAATAATACTCTGGACAACCTCCTAAAATAGTCCATTTTGGTTTTAATGTTGATTTAACTCGCTTTTAACTCAGCATGTAGGACTAAATGGCATTTTTTTGAAATTTTCTTGGGAACTCTACAGAATCTCTTTGAAACTATTACAAAACTAAAGTTGTTACTTGGGTAATGTAAAATTTTCCGAGGAATCTGATAAAAATATTTTCAGACATAGGCTCTTTGGTCCCGAGACTTTCAAAACAGCATTTTAAGTTTTCATACGACCTGTTCAAATGTTAAGCTAGATTAACCAATTTATGAGTTTAGACGTCTATTTTTTAAATCTTTATTTCAAATAATTTTGCATTTTTTTATTGTTGTTATCCCTCGGTTCTGATCAAGGTCGAGGGGATGAGGACAAAGAAATAAAATAAATCTTAATTTCTAGTTTCTAGCCTCAACATTCAAAATTTTGATGCAAAAAGTATAACAAAATGCTTTATACAGTATAACAGGTTTGCTTCTATCGAAAATTTGCAAACGAAAATATATTTTAAAAATTCCTATAGATTTATTTATCCCAGAATTCAAAACTTGCAAAATGAATGTGCCCAATTTTATTTAAAAAATAGTAAAGAAAACGTTAAACGCTTGACTCTTTTTTAATTGCTTGCAAGTTTGTTTCGGTATTTTTTCAATTAATGCCTTAATTTTGAGATTGGCAACTGGCTAATTAAAGGAAATTCCCAGGCTCCGCTGTCCTGCTTGACACAATAAAAAAACACAGTTCATAATGATTTTAAACGCTTATAAATATGCACTAATCGGTTTTATTTAATACGTAACTGTTAACCTCAAACTATTATTACGTCGGCTGTTTTGTAACCAACCCAGACGATAATAGCGATTTATGTCCCACACACGGGAGCATCCCTTTCTCTCCCCATTTTTTTTTTTTGACAAAGTGTCCCTTTATAGTTTTGTGTGCAATAATGTATCTGCAATTTAGTCCATAAATGCATTTGTTCTGCCATTACTCAACAATGTGTGTTTGTGAGTGTAGGCGTTGCGTAACAATTCTAACACACACTCGCGATGGCGCTTGGTGTTGATTGAATTTTTAATTAAATTTGAAAGTTGATATTTTTACGCGCCTACCTGGTAAATTAATGGATTTTGCCGGTATCAACCGTGAACAATTATGTTTTTTCATACGAGCTGAGAGCACCACAATATAACGCAATTGTTGCGACTAAAATTGGATTTTAATTGAATCTAATGTGTGAATAATTGGAAACTGTCAATTATGCACCAGACCAGATGACAAATTTGGGGATGGAAGCTGTAATTGCGAAATGATGATTTGTGCTGTGATCGTAAATTGCATTTTGGAAAATTGATATCTTTTTTTCTGTGCAGCAAACCTCATTTGGAGGTACACCTACACTGTGTCAGGAACAGAGCAAAAATATTGCAATAGTTATTGCAAGTGTCTTCCGCAGACTTTGTGCAAGACAGCCGGAAAACATTTGCGTTCACGAGCAACGTCTTTCCAATGCACCTCCTGGAGAACCTTTTCCCCGAGGCAAAGACATAACATTTTGTTTCGTCTGCTGCAGGCACACGTGGTGGGTGGTTTTGTCTTGAGGTTGCGGCAAAAGATTCTCCATTATTATACCGGGTTGTTTGGAGCTTTGGGCCATTACACTCTCGGAACAGGTGTTATTGCCCTGAAGGGATGCACATTGTAAAGGACGGAATTTCTGGAAGCTTTTCGGATCTTGTAAGGATAAGTTACGACGGGTGGTGCTGGGAATTGCTTGGTGGAGGTTGTGAATATTGCTTAAATACATATCTTAAAGTTTACAGTTAGAGATAAACGTTGGAAAGCTTTTTCTTAAATTATACTCATAATGATAGATGAAGGAATTTCAAAACACCCTTCTCAATCATCGTTCGCTTGTCTTGCCCCAAGCTTAAAGGCTAACCCCCTTTCCGCACAGACGAAACTGTCCGTCCCACCGCATTGTTCCACCACTCAGACCTAGAACCGCCGTCACTGTCAAAACGGTACAAAGTTGAAAAATCAGCTCACTCATCGCCAGCGAACGAAACACAGACGAACTCTGCTGCTCGTAATTGTTTGATGATTCCTGGAGCCATTAGAATGAGAAAACAAGAGAATAGCTCACATCAACCGACCTCAACACTTGGAAACGAAATAAAACAAAAGGAATTTTCCCGACCCAACCCCCATCACGTGCACGGACCACGTGGACCAAAAGGGAGGGGAAAACTGGACCTGAAAACCATCGCAAAACACACGCTCGCCCCCTAATTTAATTAGACTTGGGGTGTTGTTGAAGAGAGAGAGAGACACACACACAGAGACAGAGAGATAGAGGGAGGAACGATCCGTCCTGCTGGAAAAACTCTCAAAATAATAATATAAAATGGTCCGGACCTCACCAGAAAAAGGATACCCCTCCATGGTACCATGGTCTGTGAAGTGTTGGACGAGATATTCGCAGCTTGAAAAACCTGAATGTTTTGTGTACGAGCTCGTCCGTTGTCCGTGTCCTTGGCGGTTGGTTTTCAGGATCTCGTCCGCACGAAAATTGCAGAACTTCATTACGGGTACGGCGGCGTGTGTGTTTTTTAGGAGGGGTTTCTTCTTTTTCCTCACACGGACAGACGAAATTTAATTAAAACTAATTGGTCCATAATTTACCGCGAAAAACGTGGCTGAATTTAGACAGTGTAGATGAAAATGACTCCGAAATTCTAGTTTTGTATTCCGGGCGGGATGATTAAGGTTACGACAAGACGACTACGGATTCGATTTGCCTGGTTTGAACTTTGTCACGATTCACAAATTTACTAAAAATAAGTCAGATGGATATTAAGGAGTCCGAACAAAATTTTCACGTAAAAAATCTACCAAAAATTGCTTGCGTTTTCGTAAATCTTTATGTAATTCAGTTTTCTATGTTACATTTGTATTGTCATTTGAAGCACTTCAAAATATGCCATAAATATATTGAAATGGTTTTATTTTTTTCTCATTGCTTTTTAATTACGTCCGGAAATTTTCGTGATCTTGGGCCATTAATCGAGTTGCATGTGACTGGATTGGCTTAATTCTGTGTCCATTTGCTACACTTTTTGGGGTGTAAAGTTTCAAAACTGACTTCATAAAAAAAATTCTTGGTTTTTTGATGAACTAACTTTTTTATTAATGCAATATATAAAATGTTGTTGTTGTTGTTGTCTTACTCTTAAAAAATAACCCTGCATAGTTACAAAACAACATTTTGCTTTATTATTTTATATTTGCAATAAAATTGTGAATCTTTTTTGTTATTTTTCAATTCAACTCAATTTATTTTACTAGTAAATAAGCAATTCACAATTTCGTGATTCTTATAGCCTAATAGAGTTTTTGAGTTCCTTTCAATATTGATTTGTACAAAAGTTCATTTTGATGATTAAGGAAAAAAAATCCTTCGAAATTTGCCAAGGAAAAGGATAGAAATAGAATAGCTTCAAACCAGATATTTTTGTATATTTTAGATGCGAAAAGTATATCAAATTCCCCTTTAAATGCCATGTCCAACAATTGTTTGGCAGTTAATTAACGAAAAATGACAGAGGATTTAAACAGTTCTTGTTTTTTCCTATCGTAACAAAATTTTCAAATCAAGTGATTTACACGTCTTTTTTAATGATAAAAAATAAAAGGGGTCGTACCACCTTGGCTCCCCCCCCCCCCCCCTCTCACCATAACAAGACATCTTAAAATGGACCTCAGATAAGTAATCCGGATCCACAATTTCTCCTTAAGACAAAGTTTCACAATTATAAGTTTATACAGTTCAGACTCGATTATCCGAATGCCTCGGAAAAATGTCACTTCAGATAATCGAAACTTTGGATAATCGAATCACTAAAAAAATATTTTTCGCTGTCTAATTTTTGATTGTTTAGCATGGGTATGACCCCTAAACTACGCTAAAATTATTTAGAATTTAAATCCAAGATGGCGGTCAAAATGGCGGTGATGCAATGTTGAAAAAATGCATTTTATTTTTTAAAAGGCAATCAACAACTCAAATTTGACTAAAATGGGGTCGTAGAACTAAAATTTTATGTTCAAAACAAGAAAATAAAAAAATACGAAAAAATTTTTTTTTGTTCGTGATTCGATTATCTGTCCCATACAAACCTTCGGATAATCGAAACTTCGGATGATCAAGTCTGGACTGTATAAAACAGCGTCCTTTTTTTAAAAAAGATAATATAGTTTTTGAGGTGCTCTGCATCATAATTCAGCATTTCCCCACGAAAACAGCACGATTCGAAAAAAAAGTTCTCCGATCGGGCTCAAAATTTTTCTGGGGGTTTCTTGGCCGAAATAGTTAGACCCGTATTTTTTGTTTGGCCATAAGGGTGACCTACGCCGTGTTAGGGTGGTCCAAAAAATTGGATTTTTCGTCAAAAGACGGTTTCCACGCGAAATCGACCACTCAAAATCCGGACCATTTCCGATCTTAATAAAACTTGCTGGATCGTTTGTCCTACTCAAATCAACAACTCCTGTGCACTTAGTTTAGTAATTCACAATGGCATTTGACTTTTAGGAATTCTTTTAGTTTTAAATTATTGGTAATTACTTTTAAATTGAAAAAATCATATCTTTCGAAGCAGATGTTCAAAAAATCGATCGAAAGTGTGTTTTAACGAAAATCGTGCGCTCTTTTCAATGAAAATATTTCCAAAAGCCGAAACTTTCATTTTCGATCAAAAAACAGCCAAAAATAGAATTTTCTTCGAAAATCAGGCTGAATACACCCTAAGATTCAAATTTTGCCATTACCATTCGAAAGAGCGGACAATTTCCTACATTTCTTCAATAGACACCAGGTTGGAGCGAAAGCGTTTTCGAGTGGTTTGTAAATAAAAACCTTTTTTCGTTTTTTTTTTTATTTTTTTCCAAAAAACTTAATTACATGTGTTATGGCAAATTTTGTAACAGATCCCATTTTTAAACTTAAAATAAAGTTCTGCTTCCGTGTTTTTGAGTTTTTCCTTCAAAATCGTATTTTTATGGTCGATTTCGCGTGGAAACCGCCAAAAACCACTTTTTTCAAAAAATCATATCTCCGCGCCATTTTATCCGATTTTAGCTAACCTAGACGCAAAAGAAAGGTGATTAGTTTGGCTATTTGGGAAAAATAGTAAAAAGTTTCAAAAATCTAGCTTAACATTTGAAAAGGTCGTATGAAAACTAAAAATGCTGTTTTGAAGGTCTCGGAACCAAAGGGCCTATGTCTGAAAATATTTTTATCAGATTTCTCGGAAAATTTCACAAAACATATAAAAAAATAGTGAAGTTATGTTTTCAATACTCTGAGATACGATTTTTTGAAAATAAAAACTGGGTTTTTCGACGCGCCACGCGCAAAAATGGGAAAATGACGAAAACGGCAAAAAAACAACTTTTTTCACTAAAACTGCGATAACTTGAAAATTTCAGCGATGACCTATACATGTTAGAGTACCAAAATTTTTGTAATCAAAAACGTAACTTTTGGTACCTTAACATGTATAGGTCATCGCTGAAATTTTGAAATTATCGCAGTTTTAGTGAAAAAAGTCAAGTTTTTCCCGTTTTCGTCATTTTCCCATTTTTGCGCGTTGGCGCGTCGAAAACCCCAGTTTTTATTTTCAAAAAATCGTATCTCAGAGTATTGAAAACATAACTTCACTATTTTTTGATATGTTTTGTGAAATTTTCCGAGAAACCCGATAAAAATATTTTCAGACATAGCATTTTTAGTTTTCATACGACCTTTTCAAATGTTAAGCTTAATTTTTGAAACTTCTTACTATTTTTTCCAAATAGCCAAACTAATCACCTTTTATTTGCGTCTTGGACTGCTAAAATCTGATTAAATGGCGAAGAGATATGATTTTTTGAAAAAAGTAGTTTTTGCGAAAAATGACGACAATTGCCATATTTCGGACCAACCTAACACGGCATAGGTCACCCTAATGGCCAAACAAAAAAATACGGGTCTTATTATTTCGGCCAAGGAATCCCCAGAAAACTTTTGAGCCCGATCGGAGAACTTTTTTTTCGAGTCATGCTGTTTTCGTGGGGAATTGCTGAATTTCAATATATTACCAAATATTTGAAAATGTATTAAAATTTACTTTTGTTTTAATCAGTATAAAAAATTTCATCAGTAGATAAAATTTCAACTTTCAATTAATCACTGTTTGAAAAAGTACGTTTTTTTCGTTTTTTCAGACCATTTCCGATTTGTTTTTGTTCTTGTTTTCGAAATGATAAATTGGATTATTATTTATTCTTTCTAAAGCCACTTTTTTCACCAAAGTTTAAAAAATAAGAAAAATTTATATAATTCATCTCTGTTAAGCTTGTTTACAATATTGGCGTAATATTGAAAGTTTCGCCCTTTTGAAATGTTAGTCTTAATTAACAAAAATCTTTTCGAAAAGATCGGAAAATTTCCCGAACCATAAGTTGCTGAGATATCGATATTAGAAAATGGTGGGTTGTTTGGGTGAGACTTAAAAAATCTTCAATTTTCCTGTTTTAAGATCTTTGCATGGCAATATCTCAGCAACTTAGGGTCGTACCGACAAAGTTCAAAAATGCAAAATGTAGAGAATTTTCTCTGCTTTTCAAAAATATGTTTTCAAAAGTGGGCAAATACGAGCATTAATTTAAAAAATATGGACAACTGCGATTTCCAGCAAAGTTACATAAAAATGGCTTCAACTTTAAAACGGTGCACTTTACCAAAATTTCACTAAAGTAATTTTTGATTGCAAATTTGAAAGTTTGATCCACGAGAACAAAAAATACGAAATTACATACATTTTTGGCAGGTTGCTCAAACGAAACCATAACAACGTTTTTACCTAGGTATCAAAAGATCAGAAATTTGATGTCTTTTCCGATGCCACATAGGTTGAGTTGTAAATCGTAGACAAGTTTGGATGCCGGCGGATTTTCCGACGACTTAATTCCGGGTTAGTACGAAATTTCAACGAAAAATCTATTCTAGCGGCCTCCAAATCAGTGTTATACCCACTCCAAAATGTTTATTTAGCAATTCTGTGGTAATATATTGACGTTAAGTTAAATTAAAAGATTGCAAAATTAAGTTGAGATAAGTTTTTTTTTTAATTTTCAGTGTTATATAAAATTTTAAACTAAGTAGTTATTAAACTAAATATTCAATCCAAATTATTTTTTTAATTAGTCAAGTTTGCCTATTTGGAGTTGGGAGACTGAATTTATGGTGATTTGTCAACAAATAACTTTATTTAAGTTAATTTTGCGAAAGGTGTACACATTTTTTTTGCACCTTTTTTGATTTTTGTAATAGTATTTGTTATAGAACTTTTTATAGAAATCATCTTTTCATGAGCTTTTTGTAGCAAAATGTTCGGCATGAGTTTCTTAACAAAACTAACTGCTAGGTTTCTGTCAAACTTTAAATTGTTTACATGTTTCATCACAAAATATGCAAAGTGCCCAAGGAGTGTAAATACTTCTTTTACATACTGTTACACGGTCAAGTTGTTTTGTCCGTTCTGGAAATTTCTGAAAAATATGCATGTCCCCTAAAACAGATCAGAAAAAATAGTGTTTTTTTGAAAATCAAGTGTAACTAAAAATCACCAATCTGTTTTTACCGTGTATCATTTTTCAGTGAAGTTTTTATCCATTCCTTCAAAAGATACAGATTTTTAATTTTCAGACATCATTTTTGTATGGACAGCTGCCAAATTGGTATGGACAATTATATGGACAAACTAATGATGCAAAATGGCTTCTTTGGGCATACCGAAGGCAACAACAAAGTTTCGGCCAGATTAAAAACAACAAATTTAAGACAATCGAAAGACAAAAAAGACCAATTTCGTATAGAATTGCTCATCTATAAACTTAGTTACACTCTGAAATTGCTTCCTCTGAAAACTTTCTGAATTAGTATCCATTCAAATTTAAATGTTCCACGGAACAAGTCCTTATTTGCTATTCCAACTTCTGTTGCATTTGTGATGAGCAAACAATCCCTGGAAAGGTTTCCTCCAGGCAAGATTCAACACACGACATCATCAAGACGTAAACTTGCACTCCGTTGTCGGTCGGAGCACAACACACAGTCACCGTCAACCAGAGTTGGGGAGGGGTCCCATCCATGGAAGATAGACCACGATATGAATATATTATTATCAAATTCAGAGAACGTCTCTTGTCGCCTGTCACTTTGAATGACAAAGTTCCTCTTCGTCGAGTCGACGCGACCAGGCAGGGTCGCGTCTAGACGGCACAAGCCAGCCAGTTCAGCTGGTTCATCGACCAACACCAAACAAGTCCGGGTCCGGACTCTTCCGGAATCCGACAGCGCAGAAAATGGAAGCTGAAGCTTGAAGAGAGAGAGAGAGTGCCGCCCAACCCAGTCAGTGATTTCTTCTTCTACGCCGCTGCTGCTGCTGTCGCCGGCCGAGATTGATGCTTCGAAATTTATCACCCATCCGGAACGGAACGATCCGTCGGAATAATGCTGCGCGGGAGGATGTGCAATCTGAGGGGGAGAAAGCTGGAGGGGCCATCAAAATCACTCGACCACGCATCGTTGCCAACCGTTTTACGGGGAAGTACCGAAGCCATTAAACATGGACATCTCGTTGAAAATGGGTCGTCAGTTTTGTTGTTTTGAACGTAGTTGTTGAAGCATTATTTTATACAAATTTTCTGATAAATTTTGTGCTTTCTGCGAGTGAGAGTGAGTGTTCAAAGTTCATGGTATTTAGAAAAAAGTATTTTGTAGAGATGTGATGTCGGATAGCTTTTGGGAGGACTCCAACTTCAACCCCGACTCCGACTTCTGATTAGTGACTCCGACTACGAGTCCAACTCCAACATCAACAGCAAAATGTTATGAATGGTTTAGTCCTATTGAATTTTTTATATTTGAAAAGCTGAATTCATTGACACAAAGTCAAACAAAATTAATTTAAATTTGATCAGCTGTACCTCTCACAAATCTAACATGGTTTCCTATCACTTGACCGCATCCCAATTTCTAGCAAAATCATGCCATCACTTCTCTGCCTGATGCTTCTGCGTGACTAGCTCTTTGTACTCTGTTCCAATAAAATTCGGTGACCACAAAATTGACCTGCCGCACAAACAATTTCGTTTTATTACCCGAATTTAATTTGCTTCTTTGTCGAGCCAGCTCCGAAACAAGCATCAGGACCAACACAAAAAAAGAACTTCTAAGCCAAAAGCTCACCAAAGAACACATCAAACAGGACGTCGAAAATGGAAACATTTTGCTGAAAATAGAACTCGCACAAAAAAAGAGACGAAAAGTAGAATATTAGAAGGACTCACTCTGCTATCTACGGGGACGAGGTCGTCGGCAAACAACAACCTGCAGGACGACCAACCGTGCCAGGACACACACACACACGGGCAGGAGCCTTTGTCGCAGAGAAGAAAATAAAAATGGCACACGGGAAAACCCACACACACACACAAACGGTCATACAGGAAACATCAGGAAAATATAAATGATTTTTCCTCTCCATTACTCCCAATTTTGTGAAATAGATGATAATTCAACTTTGCTGCCCACGCTAGGTGGTGGCAGAAGTCACTTGGCCAACCCGTGTCCTGCGCTCTGAAAGGGGGTGGGGGGGGGGGAGGAGGGATCTTCCGGGACATGTGCTGCCGTGCGAGTCAGTTTGTACAGCAGAGCAACGGAGTTGACCCTTAACTGTCCAATTTTTATTGCGTTTTTTTTTTATTCTAGATTATTGACTCTTTAAGGGTTAAGGGATCCCCCCTATGTTTGGGAGGCAGGATGGGAAGCTCCACAAGCAATTCGATTGTCGCTTCCAGTGATTCGTTCCGGCATGCGACCCCCCTCCAGCTTGCTGGCTGGCAGATATATCGATGAGGGGTGGGAAGGATTTTTTTTCTTCAAAGGTACTACCGACTACAGTATGTTAAGGTGCCGAGAGAGTTGCTTTGTTCTGTGGGCTACAACTAACGTGGTGTGCTATCTGTCAGCAGATACTGTGCTGGCATTGCGAGCAGACATACTTTCGCAAATAGTTTCAGTTTATCTGCTGCTGGTTTATGATCATTTCTGGTTGGGATGTGCTTCAAATGAAGCAGACTGGAATGCTTGGTTGAATTTAAAATGCTTAACATTTGTTGAGATTACTTTATTTCAACCCTAATATTTGATTTTAGGATAAAAACAACATATTTTTTGCGATGTGTTCAGATCTGTTAACACGATGTATTTTATCGGGCATATTATAATAATAAATCACATGTCCGATTAATTGCACCATGACAGAAGGGTCCTTTCCAAAAATTTTGAGGAAGTAAATTTTAACATTTTGTCAAGTGTTCTAATGCAACTTTTTTTGATGATCTATTCTAGAAAAATATCGGTTTTCTTGCTTACTTTGAAATTGATGCTGAATGGACTGATTAGAGTTTAAGTCAAACATCAAATCGACATCTTTGCTATCTTCTTTTTTCATCAAAGTGCTACTCTGATACTAATTTGTATGCCAAATTTCAAATATGATAGAGAGTTTTAGTTGAAACCCAACTTTTTGTTCATAGAGATTATTTTTGTTTTGTATTGCCTCTACTCAACTCAGTTTGTGTGGAAAATAGTCTCTGGAACAAGTTCTGACAATAAAATTATACATTTGAGTGCATTACAAACACAAATATCGGAAACGGTTGTAAAATTGATAGAATTTTAATTTATTAAAAAAATTTAGGTTACGTTTCGGCTTTCGATCACTTGGTAAAATCAAACACCAGTTTGCTTTCTTCTCCGACGTTTCGGTTCATATAGAACCTTTTTCAAGGAATCGAAAAGAAGGTGCTTTTTGTCTGTTGGTGCACACAGACGAAAAGCACCTTCTTTTCGATTCCTTGAAAAAGGTTCTATATGAACCGAAACGTCGGAGAAGAAAGCAAACTGATGTTTGATTTTACCAAGTGACCGAAAGCCGAAACGTAACCTAAAATAATTGTAACGGACGTGAAAAACTACAATTTATTCAAAAAATGTATAAATCACAAGCCTTACCCGACAAACTTCGTTCTGCCTTTTTCGTTTGTTGAGGTTTTTTTTAAATTTTTTGCTTATTCAGCCTTCTGTGATCAAAATTTGATTTTACGTAACTTTTCCCATACAATCTGCAGAATTTCCGAAATCGGTTCCAGAGTGGTCAAAGTTGTAACTTTTTGTCGTAAGAACCTTCCTTCGACTTATACGAATCCAATGCAACAAAGAGCACCTGGATCCGACGTTCCGTGTTGAATTGATTCGCGTTCGAACAAACCCGTCGATTTTTTTTATTTATATAGAAGATACGTTAGGTATTTTTTTTATAAATAAGCCAAATTTTTATTATTATTTTCTAGCAAAAAAAATATATACTGTTTTATGCCATCAAATTAACTTTTGTAGGGAGAACGAAAATTTTCCACATGTAACGAGAATTTTTTTCTGCTGGAAATACTTTAAGTTTGAACTCATTTTTGAAAACAGTTTTATTTACTTATAAACAATGTAACAAATGAACTTTTTTTAACTATTAACTACTAAAAACTACTTCTTGAGATATTTTGCACATTTCCCTACAGAGCTCGGTATAATCACATAAAATTACATTTATTTTGAATCGTTATTTTCATTCTCATTCCCAATAAAATCTCCAACCAATCAACATCACCCCGGCCATCAAAGACATCTTGGTTTACGGTAATCAAATCAAAAAATAAAAGTTTCAGAAATGGGTAATTCTCTTCCAACTCACACGAAATCGGGATGCGTGTTTCTAAAGGGTAACTTTTTTCCGTGATCACGAATCCGAAGTCCGTTTTTAATATCTCGTGACGGAGGGCGGTACGACCCCTTTTTTTTTTTTTTTTTTTTTTTTTTAAAACTTCATCATCCCGGTACGAGAATCGAACTCACGACCTCTGGATTGGAAACCCAGCACGCCGTTAGTCGAAACTCATCCCCTACCGGTCAGTATTCCCAGTGAGCAGATTTGCTCTTTGAAGGGATCTGACTTTGCCGAGCCAGACAGGAATCGAACCCATCACCTTCCGCTTACAAGGCGAAACCCGTAACCTCACGGCCACGGAAGCTCGGACCCCTTCCATTTATACATGCGAAAAAGAGGTGTTTTTCAATAATTTGCAGTCTTAAACGGTGATGAGATAGAAATGTCAAATTGTTTTTTTATTTAAAATTGTACGCGATTTGATGGTGTACTCAGAATTCCGAAAAAAACACTTTAAAAAGTTTTGAAACTCTGCCGTTTTCCGTATCTCGACTGTAATTTTTTTTTTTTGAAACATGTCATTTTATAGGAATTTCAATGTACTTTTCGAATCTACAGTGACTCAAAAGGGTCATGTTTTCATTTAAAACAAATTTTATCATTTTAAAATTTCGCGTTTTTTTTCTAACTTTGCAGGTTTTTTTAGAGTGTAATAATGTTGTACAAAGTTGTAGAGCAGAAATTTACAAAAAATGATATAAAACATATTGCAACCATTTCTAGACTTAAAAAAATAAATTAATGTCTAATAATCCAGGGTTTTCTGAAGCATTTATTACTTGCCAGTCTGCCGAATAATTGCTCCAATTATTTGGTGTTAATAATAAATTACATTAATTACTTTAAAACTTTAATTGCGTAACATATTTAATAACAAAATAATCTTAAACTATGAAAAAAAATTCTTAAAAGCAAGAGAATGACTAAAAGCTTTAATTTTGGTCCGAAGTTTTAAACTGTGTAAGTAAAATTTTTTCTCAACAAATATGGATTTTGTAAATAATACTATTATTGTTTAAGGAAAGAGTTTCAAGTTTTTACATTGAAAAATAACCAAAAGCTTCCGACAAATCTTAATTTGAAAAATGAGGACAAATTTACAATTTACCAAAATTGAAACTTGTGAACAAAAAACTTAAAATTTTGAATCACTTGTCATGGTTTTTACAGTGCATTGAAAAAAGTGTTATTAAATACATAATATACTTTTACGGTATTGTAAAACAAAATTTAAAAAAATGGTATTGTTTACTGGTTAAAAATTAATATCAACGCAGTAAAATGAATTTAAAATTGTTTTAAGGTGAATGCAAGTCAAATTTCATTGACATTTTAAAGATAAAAAAACCGCTTTGGGTTTTCGAGTCAAACATTTTTATAGATCATTTCTAATTTCAAATTGGATTTATGCATTATAATTACGTTTAAGAATATTTTCGTTTTCTGTTTTCTTTTTTTGCAAAAATTATGTTTTTTTTTCTAAAATTGTAAATTACCAGTTATTATGAGAAACTAACTTTTAGTAAAAGATCCAAATTTAAAAAAAAATATTGTAATATTTAAGCAGGAAAAACCCAAACTGTGGATAAAAAACAGCAATTTTAACATGATTTTGATCAAAGTTTCTGAATATTAGTCGATTTTAATTCCGTACAAGATAAAAATTATATTTCAAATTAAAAAAAATTGTGTTTGTTTAAAACATTGAAAAATTGTATTTGAATCATTTTTAACATTGAAACTGTTTCTTCAAAACTTCGAACTATAAAAACATAATAGCTTATTTTGAATGCTTTAAAAATCATGTTTTGTTATCTCCGCTCTTCAAAAATATTTTTTTGGTTTGTCTGTCAATTTCTGGAGATTGTGATAAAAATATTAAGTCATAGCTATTTTAAATTTTATTCAAAAATAAACTTTAAAATGGCTATAACTTAAAAACTGTGCTAATCAAGATCAATTCGATTTAATTTTTTTTCAAATTAGTTACAATTTATTAAAAAGGAAAAACAAGGTAAAATTTGAATTTTGAATCAATTTTAGTTTATTGAAACATTTTCTCTGGGTAATAAATCATGACGTTTCCTTTTGTTATTAATCAGCCTCACTAATCACACAAACTTTTTTTCGTAAAATCGCGATAACTCGTGATGTTTATAAGCAAACCCCTTATGTCTATATATCAATTTTTTTTGTAATTGTCTGCTCTACAACTTTGTAGAACATTGTTACACTCTAAAAAATAACTCTGCAAAGTTAGAAAAAAACACGAAATTTTAAAATGAAAAATTTTGTTCTGAATGACCCTTCTGGGTCAATGTAGATTCGAAAAGTACATTAAACTTCCCATAAAATAACATGTTTCAAATTTTTTTACAGTCGAGTTACGGAAAATGGGAGAATTTTTAAAACTTTTTTAGTGTTTTTTTTTTTGATGAAAAATAGGTTTTTTTGGAATTCTGAGTACGCCATCAAATCGGGCGTCTAATTTTACATAAAAGTCCCTTTGACACCAAATTTCTATCTCATCACCGTTTCAGGCTGCAAATTATTGAAAAACACCTCTTTTTTCGCATGTTCAAAAATGGAAGGGGTCGTACCGCCCCTCCGTCACGAGATATCAAAAAACGGACCTCGTATTCATGATCAGGGACAAAAGTTACCCCTTAGGACAAAGTTTCACGCAAATCGAAGAGGGGTCGGGGCAACTGCTGTGTGAGTTGGCGGAGAATTA
This sequence comes from Culex pipiens pallens, assembly GCF_016801865.2. Taxonomy (NCBI): domain Eukaryota; kingdom Metazoa; phylum Arthropoda; class Insecta; order Diptera; family Culicidae; genus Culex; species Culex pipiens. The sequence continues at coordinate 32,974,562 of NC_068938.1, read as the reverse complement.
CCCATATACATTCCCAAAATTTTTGGTTCAGAAACAGCTTGGTTTATTTTTCTAATGATTCTACTTATTTTCTTCACCGAAAAAAGTTAAAAATTTCTTTTTTTTGTAATTGCGACTTTTTAAAGTCATAATCTTTTGATCTTCTATGACTCAGCTACGTTTAAATTTTTTGACATTTCCTATCATTCTACTATGGCAAAATTATCCACATATCATCACAAAATATAACAGTGCTTAATAGTTTATTTTAGCACTCATTTGAGTTTCAAGTTATTTTGGCACTCAACAAGTTCAACCCTCAACTGTGCAACCGTTTCACTGAAAAATTCTATTCAATGGGTTTTTTTTCGGAATTGCAGAAAATGGTTTATGCAACTAGTTGAAAACACTTTTTTCAAGCACTTTTCATACGACCCGTGCTGAAAAACCATCATTTTAACACTTGTTGTATGAACTACGATTATCATTCAGTATAAAAAGGAATAAACCACTATCAAAGTAAAAAATACATTCCAATCCTGAAAATCTAGGTCAAACCCTCCAGCCGTAAACAAAGGCACTCCACACTACAAACTGTACAAGGGCTTAAAAACTGTTACACAATTGCTACAGATGTCAGGTGGCGCAATAAAAAACCAGTAAAGAGTGAAAACCCTGGGAAAAATCTTCTCGCCCTTACGGCAACAGATTAATGCACAGCAGACTCAATTTGCACTTCAGAGCGGGGTTCTCCCTCTCTCTCCTTCTCGTTTGATGTCGACCAGAGATTCCCAAGCTCATCTCTCGAGATCTCGTCGCCTCCTTCAGTGGCAACATTTACCGTCGAGTACCAACATCGTTCCCAGCAGCCATGGTTCAAACATTAAATCAAGAAAACGATGATGACGAAGGTGATGATTTGCATAAATATTCTACCTGGTCCCCCCCTTCACTCTGTGGGGGGTGGGGAACCTAACAAGTCATACATTCATAATGAAAACAGGCCTTTCTTTCTTCCCCACCCAGGGGTGCTTCCATGCATCCTGCTACTTCTGAACCACTTTTATAAGGATGAACCTGGCTGTACACCAGAAGATGAGAGATTTTCGCCCCCCTTTTCTCTTTTATCCTAGTTGTCTCCCCATGCATCCCAGAATATATAAAAAAACGCCCTGGTTTTGGCTTCATTGGACGTGCAGGATTTTCCCTCCAAAAGAATTATGAATGGAAAAAAGGAAGAAAAGCTCTGAAAAGGATCCCCTTTCTCTCACTTTTTTTTGTTGCTTTTACGTTCATAACGTGTACTCATCGAGATGTAATGACTTTGCCCGTTTCATATTTCATAGTAATTATGATTACACCTCTTTGACGTGTCGAGATGGAAAGCTTTTTTGTTGTGAGAAATTCCCTTTGAAATGGTGAAGACTGGTGCTGCTCACTTTTTGTCCTGTTTAGTAGTGTAATGAAAACGAGCAGAAGAGTATTTTGGCATAAAAAAATACGTTGAAGTTGTTACATTTTGAGTTGAGTTGAGTTGAGTTGAGTTGAGTTGAGTTGAGTTGAGTTGAGTTGAGTTGAGTTGAGTTGAGTTGAGTTGAGTTGAGTTGAGTTGAGTTGAGTTGAGTTGAGTTGAGTTGAGTTGAGTTGAGTTGAGTTGAGTTGAGTTGAGTTGAGTTGAGTTGAGTTGAGTTGAGTTGAGTTGAGTTGAGTTGAGTTGAGTTGAGTTGAGTTGAGTTGAGTTGAGTTGAGTTGAGTTGAGTTGAGTTGAGTTGAGTTGAGTTGAGTTGAGTTGAGTTGATTTGAGTTGAGTTGAGTTGAGTTGAGTTGAGTTGAGTTGAGTTGAGTTGAGTTGAGTTGAGTTGAGTTGAGTTGAGTTGAGTTGAGTTGAGTTGAGTTGAGTTGAGTTGAGTTGAGTTGAGTTGAGTTGAGTTGAGTTGAGTTGAGTTGAGTTGAGTTGAGTTGAGTTGAGTTGAGTTGAGTTGAGTTGAGTTGATAACTGGATGTTTTAGCAAACCATAGAAACACTCCAAATCGAGTTTAGCTTATGGCTGAAAGCTTTTAAAAACTGTTTTCCAAGAAATCTTCAAAAACTCAAAAACTCCACGCGCACTCAAGTCGTCGAGTGTACCTTGCGTTGATGGACGTCCCTATGGGTGGGGGGAACGAAAATGAGTCCCCGTCACGTGGACATCACACAGAGTGAGTGGCTTTTTTTACGCTGCGCTTTTCGCTCATCATAAAAATCACGTTAAAAGGTTTTTATTTTTTCTTGTCAGTAACCACTTGCACCACCACCACAACAACCTTCCCCCACCCTTCATTTTGCTGTTGTCTATCTTTCATGTTACATGGGAAAAGACGCACACACACATACTAACACAGCAAGAAAAAAATGCTCGAGTTTACTTAGTGTCCTCTTTTTCCCTAAGGCCCCTCCTGAGTGCTTCTTCTCCCATAGACGTTTGTCCGATTATGAGAGTTCTCGTGTCGTCCCCCCGATGCTGCTGACCTAAGAGCCTCTCGGTTTGGTTGACAAGTCGACAGTTAGTAGCAACAGCAGCTCCTGCCTGTCCGCAAGAGCTAAGGGAGGAAACTTTTTAAGCACAAACCAGCAACGTGAGGGGCATAAAGTGCAGTCCAATTATCTGTGGATTACGGAAGAACCTCTTTCGTCGCAACGCACATGCACAAAACTGGGTCTGGTTTTAAGGGGGGAGGTAGGATGTTAGAGAAAAATAAAATACAGGATTGTTGGAAAATAGAGAAAACTTTTTAAAAAATTGGAGACTTTTTCCAGGAAAATGATGGTCAAAAATTCATAAATTAAAAAAAAACTTGGAACATAAAATTCGACTAACTTCTTCCCAAAGTTCCAAAACGGCATCTCCTGGACAACATTCCTTATTTTCATTCCAGCCAAGTTGAAGTGGCCTCCTTTTTTTCATTTTGCTTGCGGGCAAATTCTTGCAAAATACTTGAGCTCCTCCAGCCTGTGCGCGCACGTCTAACGTCCAACACACAGAAAAACTTGAAAATGAGGAAAAACCCGGAAAAACCTCAAGAAGATTAAAAGGCTTATCGTTTACGACGGTAAACCGAACGAGAAGAAGAGCAAAAATTCCACTCGTCAGCCCCACTTGAGTCTGCCTGCGCACCCTGCCATTAATACGCTTATCGTCGACGTAACACTCGCGTCCTAGAAATTAACTCAAATAATTTTCTTCATTTTTTTCCACCTACTTCCAGTGGCCTACCTCAACCTGGGCACGTCGCTGATCGCCCTTGGGCGCTGCCAGGAGGCGGCCACCGTCCTGCACGAGGGCTCCAAGCTGGACGGCACGGGACTGCGCGATCGGGCAGCCCACGACAACGCCCGGATCGGGGCGCTACTGCAGCTCGGCAACCTGTACGCCGACCAGGGCAAACTCCAGCGGGCGCTGGCCGTGTACCGGGAGGCGCTGCACATCCTGCCCGATCGCTACCCGCCACAGGTGAGTTGAAACGGATGGTTTTCTCCTGGGAATTTTAGCAAACGGAAATCGTGGTTGTTCCAATCGAACTTTTTTTCGCAAAAGATTCACCAGCTGTTAGAAAATTGATTTCAAAATCTTGATATAACCACTCACTACTAAAGTATCTAACGATGGTAGCTTTCAACGTCTGCTTTAACACTCAAACGCTCGGGTAGTCATTTGACTCCTATTTTTTTTCTTAGAAATCCCATAACTTTTGATAGAATTGACCAATTTGGATGCTTTCGGTTGCAAAAGATCCAGATTTGTCTATATTTTGAACTGCCAGATGGGGGACAAATGTGGTCCATTTTTACCGGAGATATTCCGGATTCTGTTGGGGTACCTCGGCCCTCCTATATGGGTATTTGGCCATTATAATAAAAACTTTTCAACAGAAAAATTTCGGAAATGATGCAAAACTACAAGGCATCATCCTAATACATCATCCTGCAAAAATAATTGACATGGTTAAGTCCTACGGGGCAGCGGAGCCGGTTCCAGTTGGGCAACAATTGACATCAGCTCAGTGAACCGTTTCCGGGTAGAACCTGTTCCGGTGCCCGAAGGTCTTCAGCATGTCATGTATCTATGCAGGATGATGTTTTAGGATGATTCCTTGAAGTTTTGCATCATTTCCGATTTTATTCTGTTGAAAAGTTTTTATTATATTGGCCAAATATCCATTTAGGAGGGCCGAGGTACCCCAACAGAATCCGGAATATCTCCGGTAAAAATAGACCACATTTGTCCTCCGTCTGACAGTTGAAAATATAGACAAATCTGGATCTTTTGCACCCGGAAGCATCCAAATTGGTCAATTCTATCAAAAGTTATGGGATTTCTAAGAAAAAAAATAGGGGTCAAATGACTACCCGAGCGTTTGAGTGTTAAACTTGTTTTTCGCACCCCCTTGCCATCCCATTCTAGCCACTGTTGAGTATTGGAAAACCGGCAGTGTTGGTTGCTAACTTGGTTAAGCATTTTAACACGTTTACATTGTGGCACTTGGTTGCAATGCCCTGAATGGAATGCAGTTGAAAAAAATATAACATAATTATTTTAATTGTATTATAATATGACATAAACAAGAAAAATCTTAAATAAATTATCTCAATGTAAACAAACCATTGACAAACTTGACATATATTTTATATTAAATCATTTCAAAAACAATTTGAATCACGAGCATAATGCACTTATGATAGCTTCCTCACTCTTTACTAGGAATGGGACAAAATTAATTCTGAAATAATTGACATTTCATTTTCAGAGCAGGATTACTGGCTTCCTTAAGTTGAGAAGGCATATCATATACTTCAGGAGTATTCCAGATTTGAAATTAACCCTTTTCTTATCAGTTACGTAAAAAATGTTATTTCATTTAATAATATTGAATTTGATGACACTTATTAAAATATTAGTTTTTTTTTACTGTTTTCAAATTATTGAACAAACTTAAAAACTTTGAGCTTTATTTATTTACGGAATAGTGATTGAAGTGCATAATGTCTAAATACAGTTTTTTGCATTTTCTCTAAGATAAGGTTTTAGTCCTTCTCGGAAAATGAACTTTCTAAAACAGTGTTTCTCAACCTTTTGCGATCCATTCCCCCCTTGACTGATTTGCAAGAACTTCATTCCCCCCCCTTATTTTTAATTTACTGGTATCAATGCACAAACATATTTTTTTTTAGATTTGCAAAAAGATTACAGTTTTCATAACAAAAAAAACTATAGAAGGTATTTGAAAACGTTTTATTTTAATTTAAAAAAAAAATGAAAAGCCACTATTCTGCGCTTATTTTCGTTTAAATTACAATAAAAAAAAACAATTATAAAATATTTACAAATATTTAATAAAATAATAATTATCTGCGGCAAAAGACAGATTACTCTAAAAAATGTGAAGAATTCAAACAAACTTAAATAATATTTGAAAAACTTTTTGTCAACTGCCAATTATTTAATAAAACATTCTTGTTAAAAAGTGTACAAAAATCTCACAGAAACCAGCAAATCTGTCACAAAAAAAAATCTGCTTGAGTTCAAAAAAATACAAATACCTCAGAAATATTTAAAAAAAATCATTTTATTGTTTCAACAAATGTCAAAATTCACAGAAATTGAAACTTAAATTACTATTTTTTGGGAAAAAAACAAATGTTGTTATTACTAATCAAAGAAACTGGAAGTTGCAAAGAATGATTCAAATAATGATTCAAGACATTGAATTTCTATTGAACCCTCATTCCCCTCCTAGAATGGCCAAATTCCCCCCAGGAGGAAATTCTTCACCGGTTGAGAAACACTGTTCTAAAACAACTTTCGTAGACCTACCTTCATGTGTACATTATATCTTGAGTTTTTAATTCTGCAAAGTTAGAAAAAACACGATAATTTAAAATGAAAATTTTTGTTCTAAATAAAATAATTACCTATCCGGGTCAATGCAGATTCGAAAAGAACATTAAATTTCCCTTAAAATGACTTGTTCCAAAAAAAATACAGTCAAGTAACGGAAAATGGCAGAGTTTTTAAAACTGTGTGTGTTTTTCTCGATTAAAAATACGTTTTTTTCGGAATTCTGAGTACGCCATCAAATTGGGCGTCTAATTTTACATAAAAGTTTCTTTGACACCAAATTTCTATCTCACCACCGTTTCAGGCTGCAAAGTATTGAAAAAACACCTCTTTTTTCGCATGCTCAAAAATGAAAGGGGTCGTACCGTAGGACAAAGTTTCACGCAAATCGAAGAGGGGTCTGGTCAACTTTTCCCGATTTCGTGAGAGTTGGTAGAGAATTACCCATATGAAAATTTTGAAAATTTTTCCTATGGGACGAAATTTCGCTTATTTTAATCTTGTTATGTTCTATGTCCACGTGGACATGATTAATGGTTCAAATCATATAATTTCTTATGAGAAATGATGCATATAACATTTCCTGTAGAACGCAAAATGATTGGAAATAAGCGAAAAAAGTTATGAAGTTTTTATTGGAATTTATGAAATTTACTGTGGAAATTGTGCACCCACTTACCCAAAAACCGCAATGTTTTTTTTTTATTAAATTCAGTGTTTTAAAGAATTCTCTTTTAAGAAATGTTTCTGGGTTCATTGAGCATACAAACCACTACAGAAAAGTGTAATTGGTTGAGTTTTTTTAAAGTAATTCATGATTATATTAGATTTAAATTGAATCAATAATTTTTGTGTGTTTTGGGTATCAAATGTAGGGGAACTATACCCTTTCTCAGCCTATTTCTATTATCGGCCAAGCAACTCTCCATTGTTGAAACATCTGAAAATGTTGATTTAATAGCAGAAACGGCAAAAGTGATGAGAATTGGTCGAACGGCTTAGTGTGATTAAAATGGGTATATTTCCCCTACGTTTCCATTTTTTTCACATTTTTATTAGTCTCATTAAAACTTACCGGATATCTCGAACTTATTTTGAAGTCTGATGATAATATTGGAATGTAAAAAGATTTAAAAATTGTGGTTTGGTTTATTAAAATATTAAATTTATTGTATATTTATTTGTTTCAAATTAGGCAGCCATTTTTTTACATTAAAAGCTCTGCTATTTTAGATCAACTTAGTAGATTTGCATACATTTAAACTTGTTACTGATCTATACACAAAATGTATAACATAAAAAATTGAAAATGCTATTTCAATTTTATTTGTCCAAATGAACACAAAAATGAACAGAAGGCATAGAAATAGAAGCCCTGTTATTGTATCTAAACTGCAGATCTCAGTCAGATAAACATTTATCATGTGGACCATGTACTCACGAAAAAAATTATGAAAATATAACGAAAACGGTACATTTTATAACCAAAAAATAACAAAATATGTTGATTCGGATAAAATCTCAAAATTAAAAAAAAAGTAACTTAAAGTTGAGCATAAACCCAACTAATTACACTTTTTCGTAGTGATTTGTTTACTCAATGGGCCCAGAAACATTTCTCGAAAGAGAATTCATCAAAACACAGAATTCAATTTAAAAACATTGCGGTTTTTGGGAAAGAAAAAGACTTCATAACTTGTTTCTTCTATTTCCAATCATTTTGCGTACTTCAAGAAAAATGTTTCCTGCCTCATTTCCCATAAGAATTGAAATTATATGAACCAGAAATCATGTCCACGTGAACTTAGAACAAAACAACATTGAAATAAGCAAAATTTCGTCCCTTAGGAAAAATGTTCAAAAACTTCAAATGATGATAACTTTAATTTTTCCCGACAAAAGATTTTCATTCACACCGTAAATGAAAGGGGATGTTCCAAACTTTCATATGCATTAAATGGTTTTCTTGCTATTTCTCAAAAAATACTACCCCCAAAAAGACCCCGTGACCCTGATTTAACAAAAAAAAATATTCAAAAATTTGTCAATAATATTTTTTGTAAATTTGTTACAAACATATCAAACCTTTTTCAATGTCTATCTTACCAATCATTACAAGAATAGCTTAAAAAAATCTAACATCCAACATTTGTCGTCTGTAACAAATCTATAATTGATTGTCCTATGATTAATACTTTGAATAATACTAAAATTCGAATGAAATCAATCAGCTAAATTTTGAAAAAAAAAAAATCTGAAGATCTTATCACAAAAAATTGGTTCCATTGAGCAGATTGTAAAATCAAATCAGTATTGTATAATATTATAAAATTAGAGAAGACAACAAAATTGATAATTATGAATGCGAATGGATGTGGTAATTTCAAAGAGAAAATGCTTAGATGCTCATCTCAAATTTTTTTTTTTATAAAATCCAAACATATTATTTACAGTTCCCCCCCATTCGGGACCCATATCGGAAGCCAGAGCCGGTTCGATCCGATGGTTAGTCGTTTACACTTTGGCCGCCCTGTTAAAGGAGCGGGGAAGGTGGAGGAAGTTCCAACCAGCACACTTTTCTTTCACACCCACTCACAAACCCAAGTCAAGTTTCCGTTTAGCCCGTCCATCGTCACCCTGCGTGGCAATCCTTTCGTCCGCCGGCTTCGTGGCCGGCCAGGACCGACGACGACCGGGTCGGGGCTTTTACTACCGGACCAACCTATAAATAGGATATTTTATTAGACCTGTGTTAACGGCGTGGCGTTTTCGCTATCATGTAGTTTAGTTTTATTAGCGAGAGGACAATTTCTTTTCCTCGGCTTGTTTTTATTTGCACTTTCTTTCTTCCCTCCGAGCGTCTACCTTTGGTTGTTTCCTTAATAAAAATGTGTGTATGTGTGTGTGTGTGTGTGTGTGTGTGAGTTTGTGTGTGTAAACTGATTCGTTTATTTTATTCTCGTGACTATTCGTTGCTAATTTTTACGGTAATCAAATTGTCGTTTACGACGGAATGAGCCGGAGAAATGTGTGTTTTGTGCAATATCGTTTAAGCTTTCGCTGTTTGCTCCCCTCCCTTCCTGTGCCACGCTGGGCTGACGAGCTTTTGTGGTGGACTGCTTTTTTACGTGGTGAGAACAGGTCACGCTTTTGACGACCACGACCAAAGCACGGTGGAGATTTGATCTTTGAACGTGGATTACTATATGTTTTATTTAATAAGGTGGCCTGTTGGTTGATAAACACTGATTTAAACTTTTTTTGTTCGTTGTTAAAGGGTGACGATTCTCTTGATTTCGAACTTCCTGGGAATCGAGAGAGGAATTTTGAAATTTCCCGGGAGTTGATTTTGTTTGGCAAAATTCTTGATTTGCTGACAGAAACCAAAGGTTTTAAGATAAATAAATAACATTTGTATAAATTTAATATCATCAAGTAATTGTTATCCAACACAATGAAAGTGTAATATCGACATTTGAATTACTTTGTGGAAAACTATCTTCCCAAATCTGCTGGTATAAGTTCAATTCAATGGCTTGTTGGGACTCAAAACTGTACCGAATTTTGTTTTATTTTTCAATTCTAAATTCCCACTAAATGAGTTTTCCTGTGTTTAAAGAATTTGTCTGTGTCGTGGTTGGTGCTGGTAGACATCCAGAGTTGTTTTTTAATAGGTCCTATAAACATATGAAACCCAATAGTTTATTGGACATTTTCAAAAGAAAACTCTAAACATCAACTTTTCATTTGATTTTTTTATACTCAAACAAAAGTTTAAACATAAATTTAGATCAAGATCAGGATTATTTCTATTAGACAATAAAAAAATTTAAGCAGCATTTCAAAGTAGTGTTTTCGTTTCAACTGTTATTAAGTAGTAAAGGAATATTTACAGTTAAAGGAAAGCTGAATTAAACATGAACTGTAGGCTTTCCTAAGTAAGTAAAAGTAAATCTTTCCCAGTTCCTGAGAGGAACACCCTTGAAGAGTATCGGGGCCGGCATTTACAAAGCGGATTCAGTGGCAATTTCATTCTCAACTTAATTTTAACATGATAAGGATAATGTTAACATTCCATAGGTCGCCTCCCTAAGGTGTCGTGATAAGGTCCAGCTTGTGACGATACAATACCTTCCCTTTACTAAGCAATCGAATCCAGAAGGGAAAAGATCACCAGTTGTGTTGGTCCGAGCCGGGATTTGAACCCCGATCCACTGGGCTACGTGGCTCGGTCTGGCCTAAACATTGTTAAAAATGCCATGAAAAAATCGCGTGATCAGACAAATCTCGTCTCGAAAAATGCCACCGGGATCGTCTGGGATCAATTTTTATTTTCACTTTCTGAATTTTCAAATCAAAATAGCATTGGTAAAATTGAATTTAAAAATGTATGGAATTTAACTATTCGTTTTTCGCTGATTTGACTTTTAATATTTTGCCTCAATATTTATAAGTATCAAAATTCCCGGGAGTCTCAACCAAATTTCCCAGGAATCGAGAGGCTCAAAAATGGCCAATTTCCCGGGAATTCCCGCTCGTCACCCTCTATTTACTGTTTAAGTTTTCTCAAAATAATTACAAACTCCATAACAAATTCTGAAAACTTATTTCAAAATTAACAAAGATGTTTAAATGATCAGTTCATCTCCAATTGATACAACTGGCATATATGTTTTAAGTTAACGATTATAATTATGATGAAATGCTCTAAACCGTAGTTTAAATCAATCGTAATAATCATATTTATAAAATTCCTAATTGGTTTTGAAATATCATGGCAATCAGAGCAATAGACAATCACCTATGGAACATTTTCACATTATATCTTTTATTAGAAAATGGTTCTCAGAACCCTATGAATTTAAGAAATTTGAAGAAAATGTAATAATTTGGAAAATAATTTAAAATTTTCTCGAACAAAATATAAAACATGAAAAATTTTAATAGTTAAAGTTTTCTTTATGAAATTTTCTGCTCTTTCTGAAATGTCTAGCATTGAATTTTTCAGCTTTTCAAAAAAATCTTCAATTCACATTTATTGAAAATCAAGTTCGTTTCCAAGGATACTAGATGACACCAGTTAAAACAGCATCTTATTTTTTTAACTTTAATTTTTACAGGGTTAAAATGGATAAAAATAAACATTTTTATGCTTGTTTCTATTGTGCAACTGTCTCCGGAATACTAATATGATAAAATTATTACCATAAATGGGATCTAAGGGATCCCCCGAACAAAAATAAACAAACAAAAAATTTACAAAAAGTGAAAGTGTCTATTTAATGTGTTTAACTGTCTTACCCAAAGCGTTACCTGTGTCAGATGATAGTTCCAGATGGTAGTCCAGATTTTGTTGAATTTTTAAGCCCATTTAGATGAATTTTGAATTTTGAAATTTTGTCAAAGTTTGCCCAAGTTACCAGCCTTTTTAATATTTTTTAAGTTTTTGAACCATAAAACATTCTGTCCCAATTTGCCCCACTTCCCACTGACCTAGAGAGCTCATTTTTTGCCAGATGCCTAGTTTTATATGTACAAACAATCCCTGAAAATTTCAGGCATTTTGGTGAGGGCCCATACAAACGGGTTATGTCCTGTTCGTGGACTCGCTCTAAAATAAAATCAAAATAAATTACCTCTTTTGAGAATTTATTCAATTCAATCCTTGACAATATTGTGGATTTCAGAGTGACTTCCGAATAAGAGATTGAGATTTAGAATTTTTAAAGGCAAATTACCTGGAATTAAATTAAAAAAATAACCGTTTGTTTGAGTCACGGTGTGTTTTTTAGAACAAATTAATGATTAAAAATTGGTATGTCTGATATTTGGCACCGTTAAAGAAGGGCTCTTACCCGACATTTTCGTCAACCAACAAGGGCAACTTTTTTTTAGAAGTTTTTATTTTTTTATTTTTTTATATTCTTCAGAAAAGTCGCTGAAAATCGGTATTTTTATGTTGATATCACTCAAATTTCTTATAAATATTCCTTGGAATACTCTTATTTAGTATATTTGTCCAATGTTTGACATCCAATAAAAAGTAGGAGCGGCCGTGGCTGACTGGTTACGGTGTTCGCTTTGTAAGCGAATGGTCCTGGGTTCGATTCCCATCTGCTCCCAACGAGAAAGTATAGGGAATATAAATCTTGAAACTCTGAACATGTACGAAAAATCAAAGTCGCTCGAGTCGGGGTTCGATCCCCCGTCCTTTGGATTGGTAAGCAAAAATGCTAACCACTAGGCCATCGCGACTTGGTAAGCTATGACTGGAATTAGGAATACTGTTACCACCATCAACTATATACGCGCTGGGTCCTTGTCCATTTGACAAGGGTTCGGAAGTTCTAAATAACGTTTGAATCCGATTGGTCCAAACGTTCTTCAGGGCGGAGCTTGTCGACAAAGCTGAAGTACCTCGCGCTCGGCTAGCCAGCGTAGAAATGGGTCACCGAAGCTCGGCAGAGCTAACACCTTCCAAATGCCTATGCGAGTTATTTGCATGTATAGAATGAGAGCTAAAAATACATGGAAACAACTCAATTTGTAAGAAGCGACCGCGTGGTCCCGTTTAGTTGGTTGCACACACACACACACACACATGTTTGACATCCAATAAAAAGTATTCGATCTAAATTTACCAGATTTCTAGCTTTTTTTTAAATTACCCCATTATCCAAGTCGGAAACCCTAACACTGAAAACAGATCTTTTCTTTGTATAATTTGTCTTGAGAATACTGCAACACATTGCCCGGATACAAAGGAGAATGGGCGAATTTGGTCCAAGAATGTACACGAACGGGACCAACTTTTTTCGAAAGATCTCGCCGAGACATGAAAAAAAGTCTTCTGGACCAACTCTCTAAACCCCGGGGTTCAAAAGTTACATGCTGTTGAAATTTGAGTATTTTGGGTTAAAATGTACAAAAAAATCGTATTTTTGCTATTTCTAAAATCATTTATAAAATCTCTGTTTCATTATGGATTTCGATTTTCTTGACTTCATTCGACGCGTATCAGCAAAAACTATAAATTCTGATATGTCTTAGCATGATTGAAGCATGATTTCTCTTGTTTTTAACCGTTTGAACCGTTTGTGCAAGAGGCATCCCATAGAAACAAGTCGAAACTTCAAGGTTTTGAAACCGGATCCGACCCAGACTGCTTCAGTGAGTATGGAAGGCTTCAGTCCAATGTTGTAACAACTTATTAGGATGGTCTGAGTCTTCCGAGAACTCCTTGGCGTTAAGACCGGTGAGTCTACCGCCGTAACAAGCAAGATGTCGGCGGTTTTTGACCACTCATCATACCCGCATGGCTTCAGTGAGTATGGTAGACTACTATGCTGATGTGTTGGAGTGTCCTGGGTTCTCCTAGGACTGCCTGGAGTTAAGATCTGTGGGTCTACTACCGTAACAAGCAAAATGTCGACCGATTTTGACAACGGAACATACCCGCATAGCTTCAGTCAGTATGGTAGACCTCTTTGTTAATGTTTTGGGATGTCTGTGGTCATCCTAGAACTCCCTGGAGTTATGATCTGTAGGTCTACGGCTGTTACAAGGACTCCATGGAATGGTCCAGAACATCCCAACATAACAGCAATACAGTCTGCCATACTCACTGAATCTTTGCGGTTATGATGCGCGGTTAAAAATCGTTGACTTTTTTCTTGTTACAGTGACCCAAATATCTTAACTCCAGGGAGTCCTAGGATGACCAAAGACATCCCAACACATTAACAAAGCAGTCTACCATACTGACTAAAGCTATGCGGGTATGTTCCGTTGTCAAAACCGGTAGACATTTTGCTTGTTACGGTAGTAGACCCACAGATCTTAACTCCAGGAAGTCAGTGTCTTGCGAACCTTCGTGGTGAACGGACACTAGAGCTGCGGTATTTTTTACTACCTAAGCTCAGAGTTATTTCAAAACAAAATTCACAGTCTTTTTAAAGACTACCTGAGTTATTTTCCAAAATTCTAAACAGTCTTTTCAAGACTAACCCCGCCTGAAATTTTGTTGTATTTTACAAACGAAGCCATCTTTTTAAGAGAACTTTGCTTGCAAAATGCGTCAAAACAAAGGTAAACGCAAATCTTCTGAAGATTTGGTCGTTACGTCGGTGAAGCGTTTGAACGCTAAACCGGCTAACGGAAACAGAAAAAGAAAACAGCCTCTTCTGAGGTCTGATTCTGATTCTGAATGTGAGGTCAATCCTCCAATTCCATTGACAAACAGTTTCGGTGTTTTATCCGAAACTGATGACAAGGAACCTTCTCCTCGTACTGAGCCTTCTGCCGTCGAGAAACGAGTAAAGGCTCCGCCAATTGTTGTGACTTCCGTCTCCGATTTGGCCAGCTTTCGAACGCAACTGAAGAATTGCAAGGAAACTTGCAATTTGAAGGTTTCGTTCCAGCTTGGTCGAAGAGGAGAATGTCGCTTGTTGACGGAATCTTTACAAGATCACCAAACTTTTGTTGGTTATTTGAAAAACCACAAACACAATTTCTACACGTATGAGACCAAGAATGCTCGGCCATTCAAGGCGGTCTTGAAAGGTCTCTCCAACGACTTGTCGGTGGATGAGATCAAAAACGAACTTAAGGTGTTGCTTGGCTTTGCCCCATCCCAAGTAATACCGATGAAGAAAAAATCAAACGGGAATATTTCTCGCTTTGGTTTGACTTCACAATTTTATCTGATTCATTTCAACAGAAATGAAATCAACAATTTGAAACTTTTGGACAAAGTTCAGTTTTTGTTCCATGTACGGGTAAAGTGGGAGCATTTTAAGAAACATGGCGGTAATGGCCAGAATCTGACCCAGTGCCGGCGTTGCCAGGCATTCGGTCACGGTACTGATCATTGCGCCATGGTTCCAAAATGCATGGTTTGCGGGGATTCTTCTCACGACAAGGACAATTGTCCCGTGAAAGAAGTCACCCAATTTAAATGTGCAAATTGTGGTGGAAATCACAAATCAAATTTCTGGGATTGCCCCATCAGAAAAAAGGTTTTGGATTCTCGTGCTAAGCATCAGCCGAAATCCAAACCGAAATTTTCTCAAAGTCAGGTTGTACCTGCATCTTTAAATCAAACGTTCGTGCTGTCTCACTCGAACAATTCTAGAAATACCCCTACCGTGGAAAAGTTAGGTAACAACAATGGCATTTCTTATGCTAACGTCGTTTCGGGTTCGGGTTCATCCACGAATTTTAAATCCTCTACCAATCTTTCTGAAATTGGGCAGGTACCTCAAATCTCATTTGAAAATTTTTCTGCTGGCAACGCTTTGGGATCTTCTGATCTCGGCGATGTTACGTTTGAAAAAATGACTTTTTTGCAAAACTCACTGTTTGGTTTGATTCAAACAATGAGTAATGCTACATCCATGATGGAAGCAATCCAGATTGGATTAAAATTTGCGAATGATGTTGTTCTTACCCTGAAGTTTAATCATGGATCTAAGTAATTCCATCAATATTATGAATTTTAATGCTCGCTCTTTAAAAGCGAAAGAAAATGAATTTTTCAACTTTTTACGAGTTCATAACGTGCATGTTGCTGTTATAACCGAAACATTTTTAAAAACTGGCACTTATTTGAAAAGTGATCCAGATTATAAAGTTATAACTAATAACCGAATGAATCGAAATGGCGGTGGAGTTGCAATAGTTATCCACCGTAGTATGACTTATAGCACGTTACGTGACTTTAAGTTAAAAGTTATTGAAAGTTTGGGCATTGAACTTGAAACTTCTTTTGGGAAAATTATGATTGCAGCTGCATATTTGCCATTCCAATGCACTGGGGAAAATAAAAATTATTTCAAAGGGGATTTGAATAAACTTACTCGGCATAGATCTCGATTTTTGATCATCGGTGATTTTAATGCCAAACACCAATCTTGGAATAATTCAAAAGTAAATTCCAATGGTAAAATTCTGTTCAGAGATTGCACTTCTGGTCTTTATTCGGTTTTATACCCGAATGGGCCAACTTGCTTTTCTTCTGTTAGAAATCCATCAACAATTGATTTGGTGTTGACAAATCAAAGTCAGTATTGTGGTCCTTTAGTGACTCATGCTGATTTTGATTCTGATCATCTTCCTGTAACTTTTTCACTTTCTCATGAAGCAGTTACCAGACCCAATAGTTCTGTGTTTAATTACCACAAAGCTAATTGGGACAGGTATCAGCATCATATTGAGAATAATTTAAATCATGATTTTGTTTTAGAAACCAAAGCTGATATTGATTCAGCCTTGGAATCTTTAACTAATGCAATTTTGGATGCTAGGAATATTGCTATTCCTAAAGTCCAAGTCAAATTTGATTCTCCCATTATTGATGACGATCTTCAGCTTCTGATTCGTCTGAAAAATGTTCGCCGAAGACAGTATCAACGTTCTCGTGATCCTGCACTGAAGCGAATTCAAAAAGATTTGCATAAGGTTATTGACCACAGATTCACTCTCCTGCGAAATGAAAAGTTCGCAAGAGATGTCGAACAAATTAAACCTTATTCCAAACCTTTTTGGAAACTTTCAAAGGTTCTTAAGAAACCTCAAAAACCCATCCCTTCTTTAAAAGATGGTGATAATATTCTATTAACTAATGGGGAAAAAGCTCAAAAACTTGCTCAGCAGTTCGAGAGTGCTCATAATTTCAACTTGAATGTTTTGAGTCCTATTGAAAATCAAATTTCAATAGAATTTCAGAATATTGTTGAACAAGAATTTTCATCAGATGAAGTTTTTAATACGGATCTGAATGAAATAAAATCTATTATCAAAAAATTTAAAAATATGAAAGCCCCTGGTGAGGATGGCATTTTTTACATTTTAATTAAAAAATTACCAGAAGCAACTTTAAGTTGCTTGGTCAAAATTTTCAACAAATGTTTTGATTTGGCATATTTTCCCAGTAGTTGGAAAAATGCCAAAGTAATTCCGATTTTGAAACCGGATAAAAATCCTGCTGAAGCCTCAAGCTATCGGCCCATTAGTTTGCTTTCATCTATTAGTAAATTATTCGAAAGAATAATTCTCAATAGAATGATGATGCACATTAATGAAAATTCAATTTTCGCTGATGAGCAGTTTGGATTTCGCCTTGGGCATTCAACTACTTATCAGTTGTTGAGAGTTTCAAATTTAATTCGAAGCAACAAATCTGAGGGCTATTCTACTGGCGCCGCTCTTCTAGACATAGAAAAAGCATTTGACAGTGTTTGGCATAAAGGTTTGATTGCGAAATTGAAAAGGTTTAATTTTCCGATTTATATCGTGAAAATTATTCAAAATTATTTGACGGATCGTACTCTGCAGGTATGTTATCAGAATAGCAAATCTGATCAACTACCTGTACGTGCTGGCGTCCCTCAAGGAAGCATTTTGGGTCCAATTTTATACAATATTTTTACTTCTGACTTGCCTGATTTGCCCCCAGGATGTCAGAAATCACTTTTTGCTGATGACACAAGCATCTCCGCCAAAGGCAGAAGCCTTCGTGTCATCACAAGAAGATTACAAAAAAGCTTGGATATTTTCAATTCTTATTTGAAAGAATGGAAAATAACTCCAAATGCTGCAAAAACTCAACTTATTATTTTCCCTCACAAACCAAGGGCTGATTTTCTTAAACCAAAAAGTCATCACATTATAAAGATGAATGAGGTAAATTTAAAGTGGGAGGATCAAGTGAAATATCTTGGACTTGGTTTTGACAAAAACCTTACTTACAAGGATCACATTGAAAGTATCCAGGTTAAATGTAACAAATATATTAAATGTTTGTATCCACTTATAAACATGAATTCTAGACTTTGTCTCAAGAATAAACTGTTAATTTATAAACAAATTTTCAGACCTGCCATGCTTTATGCTGTGCCTATCTGGACAAGCTGTTGCTTAACCAGGAAGAAAAAACTTCAGAGGATTCAGAACAAAATTCTGAAAATGATTCTGAAACTTCCTCCCTGGTTCAGCACCAGTGAACTTCATCAATTAGCCGAAGTTGACACTTTGGATGTTATGTCCAATAAGATAATTGATGCATTTCGACAAAAATCATTGCAGTCTTCAGCTGCATTGATCCGCTCTTTATATAGTTTATAAGTTAGTTTTAAGGTATCCCTTTTCCCTTTTGTACATGTAGGACCTCCTACATTTGAAATCACTGAATAGCGAAAGCTACAATATTTCATAAATAAATGAATCGTTTGTGATTGGACACTCAATAATATTTTAACTGAATGAATGTACATGGAAAAGAAATTTGAATAAATATAAATTAAAAAAAAAAAAATAAAAAAAAAATAAAAAAAAAAATAAATAAAAAAAAAACTCCAGGAAGTCCTTGGATGACCCAGGACATACTAACACATTAGCAAAGTAGTCTACCACACTCACTGAAGCTATGCGGGTATGATCAGCGGCCAAAAACCGCCGACATCTTGCTTGTTACGGCGGTAGACTCACCGGTCTTAACGCCAAGGAGTTCTCGGAAGACTCAGACCATCCTAATAAGTTGTTACAACATTGGACTGAAGCCTTCCATACTCACTGAAGCAGTCTGGGTCGGATCCGGTTTCAAAACCTTGAAGTTTCGACTTGTTTCTATGGGATGCCTCTTGCACAAACGGTTCAAACGGTTAAAAACAAGAGAAATCATGCTTCAATCATGCTAAGACATATCAGAATTTATAGTTTTTGCTGATACGCGTCGAATGAAGTCAAGAAAATTGAAATCCATAATGAAACAGAGATTTTATGAATGATTTTAGAAATAGCAAAAATACGATTTTTTTGTACATTTTAACCCAAAATACTCAAACTTCAACAGCATGTAACTTTTGAACCCCGGGGTTTAGAGAGTTGGTCCAGAAGACTTTTTTTCATGTCTCGGCGAGATCTTTCGAAAAAAGTTGGTCCCGTTCGTGTACATTCTTGGACCAGCTCCCATACAAATTTGCCCATTCTCCTTTGACATTTAAACAATGCAAACAATAAATTATTTTATTAATGAGCTATTTATAACTTTTTTTTTCGTAAAATCGCGATAGCTCGTGATGTTTCCAAGCAAACCCCTTATGCTTATTTATCTTTTTTTGTAATTGTCTACTCTACAACTTTATAGAACAATGTTACACTCAAAATAATAACCTTGCTAAATAAAAAAAAAGTGGAATTTTAAAATGAAAGTATTTGTTTAAAATGAAAATATGTAGATTCGAAAAGTACATTAAATTTCCCATTAAATGACGTGTTACAATTTTTTACAGTTGAGTAATGGAAATTGGCAGAGTTATTTAAACTTTTATAGTGTTTTTTGATGAAATATATGTTTTTTCGGAATTCTGAGTACGCCATCAAATTAGGCGTTCAATTTAAAATAAAAGTCCCCTCCCTCTTTTTTCGCATGTTCGAAAATTGAAGGGGTCGCACCACCCCTCCGTCACGAGATATAAAAAATGGACCTCGGATTCGTGATCAGGGACAAAAGTTCCCCTTAGGACAAAGTTTCACGCAAATCGAAGAGGGGTCGGAGCAACTTTTCCCGATTTCGTGTGAGTTGGTAGAGAATTAACCTTATATGAAAAACAAAAAGTTGCAAAGAAATATGTTGGTTTTATATAAATTATGAAAAAATGTAAAATTATGATTTAACATCTGAATATCAAGGACCAAATCAATATCGACGCTTATTCAAAAAATCTGATATTTTCACTGAACATTTTTTAAGTTTTTCATATTTTGGTGAGAGAAGACCATTACAAAAGTTTAATATTTAGTTCGGACATGTTTTTTGATGATTATTGAAAAAGCACAATTAAAAACCGTTATGATTGCTCATCCGGACTCCAGAGTGTAAAACTC
The DNA here is from genome assembly GCF_016801865.2 of Culex pipiens pallens. Taxonomy (NCBI): domain Eukaryota; kingdom Metazoa; phylum Arthropoda; class Insecta; order Diptera; family Culicidae; genus Culex; species Culex pipiens. The sequence continues at coordinate 32,954,823 of NC_068938.1, read as the reverse complement.
ATATGCATTCCAGAACCCGAACAAACGGAACGTTGCGGCCGCATGTCCTGCTGCTCTAATATGCATCCAAACCCTCAAGGGTAGAAACACCACGCAAGAGATAGGACTACATCATTTGTGAAAAGAGAACCTCCCCCCATCCGTGTACGAATTGCCGTGGCATGTTTTAATAACGAGTGGTGAAAAAAGCAGTAAAAAAAAAACTGCCGAGTTTTATTAAATTCCTGCTGACTAGAAGCATGCCCGTTGCCCGATCCTCCCTCTAAGCCGTCCAGCTTGCAATCCATCTTCCTGGGATCTGTCTAACAGGGACGAGCGCCGGCACCCGGGGAAGGTCGGATTGTTTTCCCATATCTTGCTGCTGGGCTGGTCCTCCTTTGGGTACGTTTTAGAGGACGACGACTACAAGGACGACTGTGTGTCCGCCAGGACGATCCTCGCCCAGGAACATGCAATGCAATGTGTGCATCTCATATGAAATAAGTTTGTTCGCCGGGGTTTTGCTCCGGTTTCCGCTTCTCGGCCTGAAGGGGGGCCCAGGAGCGGATATTATTTCATATCTCACACGCTATTCGTAATATTAATCCATCCGACCGTTTTGGAAACTGCGGGATTGAGCGTTGTGAAAGTGGTCAAAATGGTGCCATTGCTGTTTGGAATCCCTGATGTTCTTAGTAAAATAATAAAATTTATTAAAAATTTTAGCAAGATTTGTAAAATCTAAAATTACTACCATTTTTATCATAAACTATTCCAATGTGCCTTCCAAAAAAGCGCTTTTCAAATATGCTTCAACATACCCACATATGAATGAGCTGTTCCACCATCAACCCGACAAACCCTTCCCTTCCCCGAGCACGACGAGTCAAAACTGCACCCACGGTGAGGAAAAGCTGCACATCAAAATTGTTTCATCACCACCAGCTCAGCGCAGCTCGGGAAATGCCGAAATCGCTGAAGCACACGGAAGCAATTTTGGCCCGAGCTGCAACGAAGGAAAAACTCCTCATTCATTTTCAAATCCTGCCACCAACCACCGACCACCTTCGCCACATGTATGCATTCATATATTTTTAGCATTTTTGTGAAATTGAAACACTATTTCCCAACAGTGGAAACCATTTTTGGCCGCCGCGAACCGGACCAGGTATGTCTTCGGGGGGACGAATGGGTTGGTGGTGGGGGTTGGCAATAATGTATGCACCCTATAACGAGCATGACTTTCTCCCGCTGCTTTTGCATGAACATGGAAATAAATTCTTCCGTTGCTCATCGCAGTGAACCAAAGTGGCGAGGAATGCGATCCGACCAGATGTCGATGTTGCAGAACTAATTTTGAAGCTTAATGAGGATGTAGCTGAGATTCGTCTGTACGATTATTGCGAAAGATTTGATATTTAATACAAGCCAAAACTGAATCACTTGCAATTCCACAATTTTCTCATAATAAATTACATGACATATCTTTAGAGTGCAAACCGACTCAACTTTAATTTCACATCAAGTAATTCAAGAAAGACTAAACACTATTCCGGTACAATTTGTTTATCGGAAAATGAAACAAATGTATTCTTATTTGTTCACGCAAACTTAAGAAGCCAAATCCTCCGGTTGTGCTGCAATTCAATCACCTTGAGATTAAATCGCTTTGGATTTTCCATTTAAAGTATGGAAAACTTCTAATAGAAAAATGAAGAAGAAAAAAGTTGTTGAAATCTGTTGAACAGTTTTCAGACACTTATTTGGTAACGCTTTGTAGTTATCAAAGGGTTACTCTCGGGTCTAAAAACTTCATGTTGTCTTATGTTTTTACGAAGATGTCTCTTAATAACTTAGAAAATCGAACGAAAAGTTCCCAATATACCACAAATTAAATTTTTTAAACTATATTAAAAATTAAGAAAATAAAAAAAAAATACTTTGTTGAAACTAAATTTTTTGTAGTGAAAATTAAAATAATAACATCAGATTTTTTTTACGATTTCCTATTTTTTGTGATAGTTCTTTTCTCAAGACGACACAGACACATTCTCCTGGCTGTTGTGATGTTGTGATTGAGTTCTATGGTTATTAAAGCTTCAATATATTCATAATGAAATAAAGAAAATTATTCACAATAGTCGTTTTTGAACTGTATTGATTTAACTACTGATTGCTAATCTTAAGTTGAAATTTCTTTACAAATCAGTTTTTTATGGATGGAAAATGTTTCAACCAAATATAAAAAAATACAAAATAAATTAGTCATTTATCAATCAGAAGTCAAATTTCACTATAAGAACATCTGCAGCTTCAAGATGAAGTGAAAAGGCAAAGTTTAACATCTTTTTAATGGCTCATTTCAAATCGATTTCGACGATTTTTGTTGCATTAGATCCAAAAATGCAATGTTCCTGATGTATCAGCTAGCTGAAAAAACATTTTCAAATTAAAATAATTTTAGGTTTTTTGAGTTTTTTTTTGTAAAATAATTAATTGTTTTAAAAGTGACGTAGAAATATTTTTTTAGGCCTCGAATGAAAAATCATTGAAATATTGTTTCTTACAAAAAATTAATAACCAGTTAAATGTTTCAGAACTTGCTTTTAGTGAGCAGTTCTCTAGAATTTCGGTTTATCGATTTTTTTTTGTATTTTTTAATCCGACTGAAACTTTTTTGGTGCCTTTGGTAAGCCCAAAGAAGCCATTTTGCATCATAAGTTTGTCCATATAATTTTCTATACAAATATGGCAGCTGTCCATACAAAAATGATGTAGGAAAATTAAAAAATCTGTATCCTTTGAAGGAATTTTTTGATCGATTTGGTGTCTTCGGCCAAGTTGGTAGGTATGGATACGGACTACACCGGGAAAAAATCATACACGGTGAAAAAATAGGTGATTTTTTATTCAACTTTTTATCACTTAAACTTGATTTGCACAAAAAAACTTTTTTTATTTTTTTTATTTTTTGATATGTTTTAGAGGACATAAAATGCCAACTTTTCAGAAATTTCCAGTCTGTGCAAAAAATTTTTGAATCATTACTGATTTTTTCAAAAAATCGAATATTGGTCGCAAAAATTTTTCAGCTTCATTTTTCGATGTAAAATCAAATTTGCAATCAAAAAGTACTTTACTAAAATTTTGATAAAGTGCACCGTTTTCAAGTTATAGCCATATTTAAGTGACTTTTTTGAAAATAGTCGCAGTTTTTCATTTTTTCAAATTAGTGCACATGTTTGCCCAGTTTTGAAAAAAATATTTTTGAAAAGCTGAGAAAATTCTCTATATTTTGCTTATTTGGACTTTGTTGATACGACCTTTAGTTGCTGAGATATTGCAATGCAAAGGTTTAAAAACAGGAAAATTGATGTTTTCTAAGTTTCACCCAAACAACCCACCATTTTCTATCGTCAATATCTCAGCAACTAATGGTCCGATTTTCAATGTTAATATATGAAACATTTGTGAAATTTTCCGATCTCTTCGAAAAAATATTTTTGGAATTTTCAAATCAAGACTAACATTTCACAAAGGCCAAACATTCAATATTACGCCCTTTTAAAATGTTTGTCTTGATTTGAAAATTCCAAAAATATTTTTTTCGAAAAGATCGGAAAATTTCACAATTGTTTCATATATTAACATTGAAAATCGGACCATTAGTTGCTGAGATATTGACGATAGAAAATGGTGGGTTGTTTGGGTGAAACTTAGAAAACATCAATTTTCCTGTTTTTAAACCTTTGCATTGCAATATCTCAGCAACTAAAGGTCGTATCAACATAGTCCGAATAAGCAAAATATAGAGAAATTTCTCAGCTTTTCAAAAATATTTTTTTCAAAACTGGGCAAACATGTGCACTAATTTAAAAAAATGAAAAACTGCGACTATTTTCAAAAAAGTCACTTAAATATGGCTATAACTTGAAAACGGTGCACTTTATCAAAATTTTAGTAAAGTACTTTTTGATTGCAAATTTGATTTTACATCGAAAAATGAAGTTGAAAAATTTTTGCGACCAATTTTTCGATTTTTTGAAAAAATCAGTATTGATTCAAAAATTCATAACTCGGTCAGTGATTTTTTGCACAACCTGGAAATTTCTGAAAAGTTGGCATTTTATGTCTTCTAAAACATATCAAAAAATAAAAAAAATTAAAAATAGTGTTTTTTTGTAAATCAAGTTTTAGTGATAAAAAGTTAAATAAAAAAATCACCAAATTTTTTTTTACCGTGTATTATTTTTTCCAGTGTAGTCCGTATCCATACCTACAACTTTGCCGAAGACACCAAATCGATCAAAAAATTCCTTCAAAAGATACAGATTTTTGAATTTTCATACATCATTTTTGTATGGACAGCTGCCGAATTTGTATGGAAAATTATATGGACAAACTAATGATGCAAAATGGCTTCTTTGGGCATACCGAAGGCACCAAAAAAGTTTCAGCCGGATTAAAAAATACAAAAATTAAAATTGAAGAAAAAAGACCGATTTCGTAGAGAATTGCTCTGCTTACTTTTTGCTCTAAACAATTAAGTTCGTCAAAACAGCCTTTTGAACCACTGTGTAATGATGCAAAATGGCTTCTTTGGGCATACCGAAAGCACCAAAAAAGTTTCAGCTGGATTAAAAAAAAGACCGATTTCGTAGAAAACTGCTCTAGTAGATTTTTTTAATATAACTTAAGAAGCATAAGAAAATATAGTATATAATTAGCGTGCAAAAAAACTTCCAGCATAAATTAATTTTTTGTCATGCTTCAAAACAGGTAATAAATAAGGTTAATCAAATCAATATACTATTTTTTCTACAAAATTGGATTATAAAAAAGAAAAACAGATTGAACACAGAAATCAACACGATATGAAAAAATATGGTAACAACTGGTTTCTTATTTTTTAAGCTGCTCAATCAAACCCAAAACTATCCAAAATGTGCAGAAAAATATATGAAAATAGTTTTGTCAACTTCTTTGACATTTGCAAATATTTCTTTTCTATTTTCAGAATGTGGCAATAGCCAAGCACCTTTCAAAGTCCATAAGTGCCATAATCCAACGAATCATTTCTTTTTATTTCAATCCAACTTGGGTGCACACAGCAATGCCAGCAGTTCCTCTTCTTCAACCCTTTTCCTAATCTAGGGGGGTGAATTTTTCCACCATAAAGCGAAAAACTTGTCGGGAAATATGGGTGTAATGGGTTGTAATAAAAAGTTTTAGAGCACTTGAGTGGGACTCCCCCATTTTACTCCCCTTTCCCACCTCCCGGTGACTCCAAGCCCATTTTACACCGTGTCTCACGGGGTCGTAATGTTTAACGCGTGGAACGAATTGAATTGGAATTTTCTCCTCGTTTTTTTCCAGTCCAACTCGATAAGGGCAATTCCGTTCCGGCGTTGAACTTTGCGCTGTCTGTCTGTCTGGTCGTCCTCGTGGTCCTCACGTCGGACTCAATTGTTTATTCTAATGTCCGCGCAAAATGGACGGGCAATTTTCCACTCTATCATTTTGGAAGAAAACAGAGGAAAAATTAAACTAGTGGGACGTCTCCGGCAGCGGCAAAGTAATTGGATAATCACTTCTAATTACCTCTATTCATGGACCGTGCCCTGTGCAGACCGGAGAGATGCACCGGATTCCCCCCGCCAGCAGCAGCTTTATCGTTCTCAGTGCAGCGAACAGCCAAGAAACGGTCGCATTTCGTCGTCCGGAAGTTTATCTCGTTTTCGCCCACTCGTTCCTTCCATTAAACTGCTGCTGCAGCCAGGCAAGCCAAGGCTTTGTCTTTGGCTGGACCGGCAGGACCAACGACCGGAAACGAGTCCGGGACACAAATTTTCCCCTCCCAGTGCTGCCTGGTGACAACGACGACGACGAAAGGAAGCAATGGCCTCTCGCTGCTTTCTTTATTTTACGATTATCGTCGACATATTTTGCTCCGTGAGCCGCCCGTGGCCACGTGATCCCATTTCCGAGTGGTCCCGGTTTGGACCGGACGGGTCCGGAAGTTGGCGGCCCGCAGCCGGAAATCGGTTCAACTTGAGATGAGTTTAGGGTTTCCGGCGAGAAACGAGTACGGTGGTGACGGATTAATCTCGAGCGGTAATGAGAATTGAACGTTCGGATGGAATGGAATCCTGTTTTCATATCATCAGGAATATTTTGCCTTCCTCGCTGAGGAAAGGCTATAAAATCACTCAAAAAATTAACATTTTATTAAGATCTTCTAGACCCACCTCCTCTATACAAATCGAATTGATCAGATGTCTATGCATGTGTGGGAATGTTGATCAAAAAATATTACTAAACGAATTTTGTCCTGATGTATTCCATCAGGTCCAGTTTAAGATCCTATAACACGGAGAAAAATGAGTTCCCAAAATCGTGAACAAAAATTCATGAAATTCCGAACCACGAACAAAGTGTTCAAATGGCATGGTACGTTTTTGAAAAACACAATGTTTGTGGTTCGGAATTTCATGTATTTTTGTTCACGATTTTGAGAACTATTTTTTCTCCATGAAGTTGATGTTGAAAATCATAATGTTTAAATTTTAAAATAAATATGGGTGATTCCGTAACAATAGCAAATGTGAAATGCACTATAAAATGTATTTGAAATTTAACATGATTTTTTTTATTTATTCATACCTAGCAGATTTTGTTATCGTTCATCTATGATCAATATTTTTTCAAAAAAAAACTTATAAGTATATCAGTATTAAAAATTTAAAATAAAAAAAGGTTTCCATGGAAAATTGAACAATTCTAACAGTGCCCAAGTAACATTTTTTTTCCAGGAGTTCTACAAGAGCTCTACAAGATAGCTACAGCATAGCATGGACCGCGGTAGGATAAAATTCTCTTCAAAACTTCTTCAGGAGTTTGGAAGAGTACTTGAAGAGAGTTTTATCCTACCGCGGTCCAAACTGCTATGCTGTAGCTATCTTGAAGAGCTCTTGTAGAACTCCTGGAAAAAAATGTTACTTGGGTGCATAGCATTGTAAAATACAATAAAACTTTTTCACTCATTGTACGTTACTTAATGAAATTGCATTTCTTAAATTTGAATTTATTAACAAATATATCAATAATCATGAACAAATAAATATTATTCAAAGATCAATTAAAAAACTTTCCTTAATTTAAATAAAAAGTAAAATTGCACATTATACATTCTACACAATTTCGAATTAAATTGATATTTTAAATGTTTCGTTTTCAATATTTTCGTTTTTTAAACATTAAGATTTATTCATGAATGATATAAAATTATACAAAAAATATATTTTTTTTGTATTTTGTACTTCTAAAGTGTTTGTTTTAAATTATCATGCAATTTGTGATTTTAATAGTAATGCAATTTCTCAAATTGAATTGAAACTTAATGCTGTTTGAAGTATTGTTTTGGGATAATCATAAAAAACCATCACGTTCCTACACCAAATCCATAGTTGAAGAATTGTTGAAAAAAAAAATTACTTTCAACAAATCAATAATTAAAAATGTGTTGCTAAAAGTACATAATTGTTTAATCAAATTTCTAGAGATATTTAATAACAAACTTATAAGGATATTTACTAGCATTTGTTTTATTTTTGTTCTTTAAGAATCACGTGGATTTTGAGTTTTTGACCACAAGGCATTTTTTTTTTCGCCATACTTTATTTATTTATTTTGGCAACCCTTCTCGTCTAAATTTATATTGACATTTTTTATCTAAAAATTGTGGTAACAACAAAAACTGGCAGCATTTATTAATGTTTAAAAAACAATAGCATTAATGTTAGGCTATTATGGATTTGATTTTATTGTTTTGTCCAATTGCACTGATTGGGGTCTAGAGATGGGAGCAAAAACAAACTCAATTCTTAATTTAAAGCCATACCTTCAAAATTTGTATATACAGCAATCCCTTTTGAAAAGAGCCTAAACCGATAAAAAAAATTTCTGGGGGTTCCTTGGCCAAAATAATTAGACTCGTATTTTTTTGTTTGGCCATTAAGGTGACCTACGCCGTGTTAGGGTGGTCTAAAAAATGGCCATTTTCGTCATTTTTCGCAAAAACCTCTTTTTTCGAAAAATCATATCTCCGCGCCATTTCATCCGATTCTAGCTGTCATAGACGCAAAAGAAAGGTGATGAGTTTAGCTATTTGGGAAAAATAGTAAGAAGTTTCAAAAATCTAGCTTACCATTTGAAAAAGTCGCATGAAAACTTAAAATGGCGTTTTGACCGTGTCTGGACCAAAAAGGCTATGTCTGAAAATATTTTTATCGGATTCCTCGGAAAATTTCACTTAACATATCCAAAAATTGACGATGTAGAACCGTACGTTTCGGAGATATGATTTTTTGAAAATAAAAACTGAGTTTTTCGACGCGCCACGCGCAAAAACGGGAAAATGACGTAATCGGCAAAAAAATCAACTTTTTTCATTAAAACTGCGATAACTTTAAAATTTCAGCGATGACCTATAGATGTTTGGGTATCATTTTTTTTGTAATTGAAAGACGCAACTTTTGGTACCATAACATCTATAGGTCATCGTTGAAATTTTAAAGTACTTAAGGAACTTTTTTTTCGGTTTAGGCTCTTTTCAAATGGAATTGCTGTGTAGTAAAGTAAGGCTTATAGCAAAGTAGATTTTTTTTGCATTTCAGTTTGAGAGATTTTTTAATACATTTATTTATTATGATTATAATTGATAATTGAAGGCAAAATTATAATGCCCTCAAAATCTTTTAAACATTCAATATCATTTTCGGCAAAAAAAACCAAATCATCAAATCATTTTTGCCTTCCTCACCTTACTGAGGAAAGGCTATAAAATCACTCGAAAACTGAACTTCTCAATTAGACCTCCTAGACCCACCTTCATGTATACCTATCGACTCAGAATCGAATTCTGAGCAAATGTCTGTGTGTGTGGTGGGATGTTGATCAAAAAATTGTCACTCGATTATCTCGACATTGGGTGAACCGATTTTGTCCGTTTTGGCGTCATTCGATCCGTTTTGGGGTCCCATAAGTCGCTATTAAAAATTATGCAGTTTAGTTAAGTACTTCAAAAGTTATGCTAAAAAAACGATTTTAACAAAAGTCCGGAAGATTGTAAAAAGGGTGGTTTTTGTAAGAAAACCCGGCATGTTATACATTTTCAGAAAGGTATTTGAAAGACCTTTCCAACGTGTTCAAGACATTGAAGATCTGACAACCCTATCAAAAGTTATAAGCACTTAAGTGTTATTTATGCACTTTTTGAAGGCCGGATCTCAGATATTTTGATGAAAACGTTGTCCGGATCTCTCATGCGACCTATCGTTGGATAGGTAATCAAAAGACCTTTCCAACGCGTCCAAGACATTGAAGATCTGACAACCCTATCAAAAGTTATAAGCACTTAAGTGTTATTAATGCACTTTTTGAAGGACTGGATCTCAGATATTTTGATGAAAACTTTGTCCGGATCTCTCATGCGACCTATCGTTGGATAGGTAATCAAAAGACCTTTCCAACGCGTCCAAAACATTGAAGATCTGACAACCCTATCAAAAGTTATATGCACTTAAGTGTTATTTATACACTTTTTGGAGGCCAGATCTCAGATATTTTGATGAAAACGTTGTCCAAATATATCATGCGACCTATCTTTGGATAGGTAATTAAAAGACCTTCCCACGAGCGTGTTTGGATAGCCAGAGAGGAAGGCACCAACCACCTAAGGGTGGATTAAGTAACGTTTTTTTAATAATGCCGTTTCAAATATTTTTCAAAGTGTATGTCTTCGGTCAGAGTCGAGGGATATAAACTTAACAAAGTATTTGCAACGGCCTAATTGTGAAAAATATACACCACTATGCAAAAGCTATCAAAGATATATACATGTATTTTTTTATAAATTGTTATAAAAAATGGGACCATGCATATAATTATTGAATAACTATGAAACGACGTTGATTACAAAAAAAACCCTAAAAGTCATCGGATGATAACATCATGATTCGAATTCCCGGATGCTTCGAAACCCGGACACTTCAACTTGTTTTATAAATTATTTGGATATAAGTTCGCATTATGAATGTCAAAACTGTGTTATTTGATGAATTTTAACATCAACTTTTATTTAAAGTTTGTTTGAACGCTGTAGTTAATGCCAAAACAATCAAATAAAATAAAATTATAAGTTTACCAAAAATGCGAAACATTTCACGTGAAATATTTCATAGGCGTCCGAAGCACCGGGAAGGCAAAGCAGAAATTTATGTTTTTGATTTCCTTAAATTCTAGCAAATTTTTATATATGCTATCGATTGTTTTGATGTTAACAGCTTATTTGAGACATAAAGAATGCCATTCACTTACATTTTAGTCCAAATTTATGCGATTCATAAGCAAAATCGAGTGTCCGGAATGCGAAGCAAAAGTGTCCGGATTTCGAATCAGCTTTTAACAGTGTCCGGGATTCGAAGCACAACAAGTCATTTGAATTTTCAAATTCTGATGAAAAATTGTTAGAAAAGACATATTTTGCATGCATTCTCTAAAAACTGACTGTTTATACTAAATCCTGATGATATTTCTACGAGCCAGCTATACCTAAAATAATATAGTAATAAGTGTCCGGATTTCGAATCATGACGTTATCTACACATTTGAAGCCTTAATAAATGACAAAGACGGCTGAATGCTTTCCGAGAGCAAATTTTAAACTATTTTAAAAGCATTATTTTCCTATGAACTGTTAACCACATAAAACTATCAAACATGCAATTCACACCTGAAATCCCAACTGCCATAAATGCGCCAGTGCAGCCGGTACCTCAATTGCTACAATTCATACCATGAAGCTCTTTTTCCCTCCAGCTTTCAATCGCGTTACAGTCTCTTCACCTTGGTTGGTGTTCCTCCCTTATGCACACTTTAATTGATTATTTTATTTTATTTCAAATAACATTAAACTTAATGGCACCACATTTCCCACCCCCTGGACCAACATTTCACCGGTATCAGCCACCTTCATTGCCGGAAAAGTAATCGAAACTGGTGTGGGGGTATTGATGGCCAAACGACCAACTAAAAGAAGGAAAGCGAGAAACCATTCAACCATAAACATATCTTTTCTCACCTTTCCCGGCCACGTTCAGTCACTGTGGGAAAGAATATGTTAGCGTGGGGGGTGGGTGGCAAGAAAAAAAAAGTCCGAGCGGAAAAACCATATCGACAGATAAATGTTTACGATGGTGTGAATTGAATCGGTAAAAAATCATTTCAACTATCTTTATTGCTGCAACGGGGGTCCCGGTCAGGTAACGACGATGACTTTGAGTGAATATTAGGGAGGGAAATGCGAAAAAATAACGCGCGCCAAAGAAAAGGGTTGCCCAGCGGCGATATTTTAATGGCGGTGTCGATGAAAATGACACTTTTGTCCGGCGATTTTCGTTTCCCCCCTCGAACACACAGAAAAACTGAGGGTCATTTCGATTGATGTAATGGGGGAAAAGGATCCCTTTAATGGGTGCTTTGGGCTCATAAACAGCGCATAAAGAAGACGAATGGGCGCACGAGTTGCGTTCTGGGAAGTCATTGAAGACTAGGTTGATTGGGTTTCCACGATCTTGGCGATATAATGGGATTGTTGCTTTTTTGCGCAGAAACAAATTTTATTAGAGTAATAGTCAATTAAAAATTTGGAGGCTTCAACTTGGGAAAGTATGAGTATCAAAAATCATAATTTTTAAGCCAAGCTAATTTAAACTCTTTTACACAGAAAAAAATCAATTCTCGAAACCGTGAAGTCAGTTCACGATTATGAGAACCACGAAGGAATATATTCACGTTTATGGTGCAAATGCACCATACTCATGAATAAATTCCTTCGTGGATCTCACATTCGTGAACTTAATTCACGATTACGGGAATTGATTTTTTTCTGTGTAAGATCCGGCATGTTCCTAAACGGACTTTGATATGATAATTCAGCCAATTTTAAATTTGCTAAGAGAATTGTTAAGTAAAACATTACTATTTTCATAAAATCTTGAAATTGGTGATTGAAACTATCGTTTATAAAAGAATTACCTTTTGTGATTTTTAGAATTGCCATTTTTGGTTTTTCTTGCCAAGTAAAAATAAATCATGCTTTTTTCTGCACTGATAATCATATTTAGCTTTTTTGGGCTTGATTAAAAATATTTTGAATTTTTATGAAATTTCGATGTACAGCACAACAAAAACTTTTGTCTATCGCTAAAAATATAATTTTCGTGACTACTTATCGATATTATGGAAACTAATGATTGCAAAACACCAGGACAGAAGGGTGTAATATGGTTGCATGGAAAAAAAAGTTGTCCAAATTTAGTGAGCACAGCAACATTTCAGTTCCTTTCGGGGCCCTAAACAATTCTCTAAAGTTTGGAAACGATTGGTTAAGTACCCCCTTTCCAGAGCATCCGAATATGAGTCTGGTTTAGGATTTTTTTAAGTATCAAAATTTAAAAAATCCCATAAAAACTTCCATGGAAAATTGAATTGCTTTGCGCAAAGAAGGGACTGAACTAATCGTTTCCAAATTTTGGGAAGTTGGTTAGGACCCCAAAATGAACTGATAAATGGCTGTGCTGGAAAATCGATTTTGTTATTACATCCTACTGGACAGGTGTATAAAGGACTTTAATGTTCAACAAACTGAACATTTTTTAAGCCTTCGGCATGCCCAAAGAAGCCATTTTACATCATTAGTTTGTCCATGCAAATCCATGTTCCATACAAATGTAACAGCTGTCCATACAAAAATGATACATGAAAATTAAAAAAAATCTGAAACATTTGAAAGAATGTTTTGATCGATTTGGTATCTTCAGCAATGTTTAAACGGTAAAAAAAATGTGATTTTGAATTTTCTTTTAATTACTTTTTATTTATTTTTATTTTTTCATACGTTTTTGGATACATCAATTGCCAGCTTTTTAGAAACTTCCAGAATGTGCAAAAAATCATTGCAAACATTGAAATTACACCCATTTAAAATGCTAGTCTTGATTTGAAAAAATTCAAAATATTTTTTAAAGGATCGGAAAATTTCACGAATTTTTCATGTATTAACATTGAAAATCGGACCATTATTTTCTGAGATATGGTCATTAGAAAATGGTGGGTTTTTTGGTGAGATTAAGAAAACTTCAATTTTCATGTTTCTTTTTCTTAAAGCGGCTCTATCTCAGCAACCCGAGGTCGACTCTTCAATGTCTCTTAGACAATTTTACAGCAAATTTTCTGAACTTTAAAAAAAATATTTTTAGAAGCGGTCATTCATGGTCACTATTTTTAAAAATTTAAAAACTGCAAATATTTCGCTAGAACAAACTTTCGGTGGCTATATCTTAAAAACGGAGCCCTTTATCAAAAAATCTGGATAGTACTTTTCGATTGCAAATTCAATTTTGCATTAAAAATAATGTCAAACTTGTTTTTGCATGAAACTTCGATTTTTCCAAAAATCCCTATTTTTCAAAAACTCATAACTCGGCGGCAGATTTTTTTACCATGTTTCTCTATGGCTCAAAAGTTGCGGATTTTTCCCCCCTAAAACATATCAAAAAATCTCGAAAATCAAAAAATACATATTTTGGGAAATTGAGTTTTTGTGAAAAAAAAGTTGATTGAAAGTTGTTTTTGTTTTCGTGTACCTATTTTTTTCTCAATATTCCTCAACAATACCTACAACTTTGCCAAATTGATCAGAAAATTAACTCATAAGTTACAGCTGTTTGAATATTTAAATACCATTTTTGTATGGACAGCAGCCAAAATTGTATGCAGACTTGTATGGATGAACCAATCACACAAAATAATTTATTTGGTCATAGGGAAGGCCCCACAAAGTTTGAGCCAAATAAAAAAATACAAGGTCTGGGACACAGAACAGCTACCGGAGGAGTGGAAAGAGGGAGTAATATGCCCGATCTACAAGAAGGGGGACAAGTTGGAATGTGAGAACTATCGAGCCATCACTATTCTCAACGCGGCCTACAAAGTGCTGTCTCAGATCATCTTCTGTCGTCTGTCGGAGCGAGCAAAGGATTTCGTTGGGCCGTACCAAGCCGGTTTTGTGGAGGGGAAATCGACGACGGACCAAATCTTTTTGCTACGCCAAATCCTCCAAAAATGTCGCGAGTACCAGATCCCGACGCACCACCTGTTCATCGATTTCAAAGCCGCGTACGACTCGGTCGATCGCGAAGAGCTATGGAAGATCATGTACGAGAACGGCTTTCCCGGGAAGCTGATCAGACTGGTGAAATCAACGATGGACGGGGCACGGTGCAGCGTGAAGATTTCGGGGGCGATGTCCGACCCGATCGAATCGCGCAAGGGACTGCGACAAGGCGACGGTATCTCCGGCCTCTGTTTCAACATTGGGCTTGAAGGTGTAATGAGGCGGGCGGGCTTCAACATGCGGGGCACGATTATCAACCGATCCAGCCAATTCATCTGCTATGCCGACGACATGGACATTGTCGGCAGGACGTTCGAGGAGGTGGCCAGGCGGTACACCGAATTGAAGCGGGAAGCAGAAAAGGTTGGATTGAAGGTGAATGTGGCGAAGACGAAATATCTGCTGGCAGGAGGAACCGAGTCCCTTAGGGCTCGCATAGGACCGAGCGTGACGATCGACGGCGACGAGTTCGAGGTCGTGGAGGAGTTTGTGTACCTCGGTTCGTTGGTTACGTCGGACAACAACTGCAGCAGAGAAATTCGGAGGCGCATCATCACCGGTAGTCGTGCCTACTATGGACTCCACAAGACCCTACGGTCTGGTCATCTTTCCCGGCGTACAAAGTGCACCATGTACGAAACGCTGATAAGACCGGTCGTTCTCTACGGGCACGAGACGTGGACGATGCTCGAGGAGGACCTGCAAGCACTTGAAGTTTTCGAACGGCGAGTGCTTAGGACGATCTTTGGCGGCGTGCGTGAGAACACGGTATGGAGGAGAAGGATGAATCACGAGCTGGCGCAACTCTACGGCAAGCCAAACATTCGGAAAGTCGCCAAGGCTGGCCGGATCAGGTGGGCCGGACACGTCGCGAGAATGCCGGACGCGCTGGTTGCGCGCCAACCGAACCAGACTATCAATCCGGTGAAGTTGGTGTTCAATTCGGAGCCGTCTGGAACGCGGCGGAGGGGGGCGCAACGTGCAAGGTGGTTAGACCAAGTGGAGGAAGATCTTCGAAGTGTGGGAGTTCCGAGTTGGAATTGGAGAGTAGCAGCCCAAGACCGAGTTCAGTGGCAGCGCATCTGGAGACAGCTCATGACCCGGGGGTTGTATGAGCAGTAAAAGTAAAGTAAGTAAGTAAAAAAATACAAATAAAATCCATTTCCGGTTTTGGTAGAGAATTGCTCACCTCAAGAACTTGAGCAGAAAAAAAAAAATTGTTTTTTTCAACTTCTTGCATAAACTACTGTACACAAATTTCGAGATCGTGTACTGTTTCCAGGTTTTAGGCTCCTTAAATTGTTTTTATTTTAGATGACGTACCTTTTTTTACCTGCAGAAGTCATGACCTAATAGAGCATCCTGAAAAAACAGAACATTTTCAAATAATTTGCTTTAAAGACATGTATTGAAGATTGGACAGATACAGCCTCTGAAGAAAAAGAAAACAGACAAAATGAGGCATCCTTTTTATCACAAAAAACTTCTAATTTTTCAAAGTCGCTTACTCAACAAAATGCGTCTAATTTGCAATTTCATGAAATAATAATTTTGTAAAAAATCCTGTCTTTCAAAAAAATATTTTCAGCGATTTCAAATCAACCAAAACATTTAAAAACACTTATTTTTTACCAAATAAAACGATTGGATTGATTTGAAATTTAAAAAAAATATTTGCAAAGCCATTTAAAATAGCTTGAAGACTGGGGAACGATGCAAAATGTTTTTATTCATTTTTTAAAACTAAACTTTAGATTATATTGATTTCAATTCAAAATTAATTACAAAATACAGAGACTCATATTTTTTGGTAAACACTCCGATCCAGTTGTAGAAGTTTGAGTTTTTTTATTAATTTGGTTTACAATTAAAAAAAACTATTTCTTACAATTTTTTAAAGCATTTTAAAAAAACATTATTTCTTGTCGCTTTTAGCCTATTTTCGAAAGAACTTAACAGAATTCTTATACTCACATAATACCCAAGAGAACAACTTCTGCAAGTGACGTGACAATATTTATAGCACCACGATTTCCTCCTCCTGAAAATCCCCTTACTTCTCTATTCTCATCATCCAGCCCCTTAACCACAGCGAATCTCAGTCTGATTTATTGGAACAAGTTTTCTTTTAATTAGTTGCAAGATTTACGCATCCACGCGAGTACGAGAAACATCGCAAAACAAAGCGCTTCGTCATTCCAGCATTTCTGGAACTTCGACTTCCGGCGCTAGAAAAAAAGAATTCAGCTTTGGCAGAAATCGAAAATCGATCCCAGTGTTGTTGTTTTACGACCACCGCTAGCGAAACAAAAGCAGCGGGGGTGAAAATTTTCAAAAAAAAAACACGACCGACGTCACTTCCAGACAGACAAACAAACAAACAGACTGACTGAGGTTTGTTGTGTTGTCTTCCGCAGCATCCTTTATTCACTGCTCACTTCTCACCTACTAGATGCACTTTTCTCACTTTCCCTCCCCAAACAAGCTTGTATTGGTGTCAACGAAATTTGCGCATGTCCTAGCCGAAGTCACGATTTCACGTGACACTTTTCCGGCTTTTGCTCTCTCGAGTTTTGAATCTCTCGGAGTTTTCACTGGGAAACGAGAAAAAAAAATAACAGATGGTTTCACACACACACCGGATACACCAAGAATTGCATCGTCGTCGTCGTCTTCTGGAATGCATTTTGACTGGCCATCCAAAGGGGAATGTCCTGTCGCGCCCCAGGAGGCAAATGGGAAATTCACTCAGGGAGCAGAGGGGGCGGCTGTAATCTGTTGCTCGGATTGGAAAAGTTTCACCCAACCCGCCCAGGGGGGAGGAGGCTGAAACAGCAGCTGTTTGGTCAATTTGAGCTTTTTCAATGTTTGGGATTTGGATTGCCAAGAACCTAACCTAGCCTTTAGTTTCAGTTTCAGTTCAGTTTCAGTTCAGTTTCAGTTCAGTTTCAGTTCAGTTTCAGTTCAGTTTCAGTTCAGTTTCAGTTCAGTTTCAGTTCAGTTTCAGTTCAGTTTCAGTTCAGTTTCAGTTCAGTTTCAGTTCAGTTTCAGTTCAGTTTCAGTTCAGTTTCAGTTCAGTTTCAGTTCAGTTTCAGTTCAGTTTCAGTTCAGTTTCAGTTCAGTTTCAGTTCAGTTTCAGTTCAGTTTCAGTTCAGTTTCAGTTCAGTTTCAGTTCAGTTTCAGTTCAGTTTCAGTTCAGTTTCAGTTCAGTTTCAGTTCAGTTTCAGTTCAGTTTCAGTTCAGTTTCAGATCAGTTTCAGTTCAGTTTTAGTTCAGTTTCAGATCAGTTTCAGTTCAGTTTCAGTTCAGTTTCAGTTCAGTTTCAGTTCAGTTTCAGTTCAGTTTCAGTTCAGTTTCAGTTCAGTTTCAGTTCAGTTTCAGTTCAGTTTCAGTTCAGTTTCAGTTCAGTTTCAGTTCAGTTTCAGTTCAGTTTCAGTTCAGTTTCAGTTCAGTTTCAGTTCAGTTTCAGTTCAGTTTCAGTTCAGTTTCAGTTCAGTTTCAGTTCAGTTTCAGTTCAGTTTCAGTTCAGTTTCAGTTCAGTTTTCAGTATCAGTATCTTCAGAATAATTGGGGATTGAGATAGATTGAATTCAGCATCATTTTTTGGAGAAAAATTTCGAAGACAAGCTTGAGAAGTATCAAAATTATTTGTCATTTTCAGAAAATTATCATTGAAACGAAAATTATAAAAGGCTGATGTTTTCAAACTGCAAATTTTCCGACGGAAAAAATTCCCCTAACTGTAATCTATTGATAAAAAAATCTAATCCACATTTCCCGTATTCTCTCTCTCTCCATTTCCCAGGGCATCTACCACCGGCTGGGAGAAGTTTTCGCCCGGCTCAACCAGTGGTCGGAAGCGGAGCGCTTCCAGCGGGCTGCCCTCGAGGCCCAACCGGACCACATTGCGGCCCATCTCTCCTACGGATCGATGCTGGCCCGGAATGTAAGTAGACCACCCACAATACCAGAAGCTAAACCTAATGGAAAACTAACTTTTTCTTCTCCGGTTTCCTCTTTGTCTCTCAAAATTTCTATGAAATTCTAATCATCGGCTCGCTTGATTGGCTTCATCAACTCTACAGAGCAGTCGAACGTCGGAAGCTGAGCAGTGGTTTAGGCGGGCCCTCCGGTTGGCACCCGCCGACGCCAGCGTGCACCATCATTACGGTAAGTGGCAGCTGAGAACTTGACTTTAAAATATTTGAAATTAATTAAACTGAAAATTTTGTTTGTAAATGGATTTAAGATGTCAAGAACCAATTTTTCCCTGCATGATATAAAATAAACAAACGAAAATAAGTGCTCCTACTCAAACAACTCAATAAATATGCATTCACAACTCCATAATGCAAAAACTAACAATATGAAAAACCCTTGAAAATCTCTTAATCTGATGAAGCTCTTCAATACTTCAAAAAAGGCGAAAGGGACAAGAAGACAAAACCCCCTCCTCAATGGTTTTTTTTCCAACCTCTCATCCTTTCGCTTCAATTTGTCCCTTCGTTTGTAACCAGTCGCATTAATAACGATGCACAAACAAAAGCTCTTCCGCTTTTCCGCTTGCCAGCGAGAGAGAGCCAATTGCAAACTATTACAGTGTCCTTTGGACGACACCACTCCCGGGACCTTCGTCGCTGTGATGGCAACGCACTGCCACCCACTCAGACAAGAGTATGCAAATTGAAAGACCAAACCAAACCAAACCAAACCAGAATTGATGAGAGTGCAGATCATTGAAAGGACATGGAGGGTGGAGGGTAGGACAAAAAAAACTTCCACCGACAGAGAGAGACGGATGTGCACCATCAATATCATCATTAGTGTCCTGAGTAACAGGAGTTGAGCTCCAGACGGAAATGTGGGAGGCAAGAAGGAAAAAAACACTACTGTGGGCTAAGGAAACCAATGCCGATGGCGGTTCTGATCACACTGTGACAAATTTCGGATGATTTTTGTATAGCTTTTTTGCCTAAACATTTTTCTGAGTTGTCAACTAAAAACAAAAATAAGCAAAATCCTCATCATTATTGTGATCTATTGATGGAACTGCAAGGCACATTTTCAACAGGGTAATTCTCCGCCAACTCACACAGTAGTTGCCCTGACCCCTCTTCGATTTGCGTAAAACTTTGTCCTAAGGGGTAACTTTTGTACCTGATCACGAATCCGAGGTAGGAGGAGGAACATGCGAAAAAAGATGTGTTTTTCCATAATTTGCAACCTGGATCGGTGCACAGCTAAAAAAATAGTAATCCAGCTGCGTGCTAAATGCCTGGGTGTAAAATAAATTTTGCATTATTTTATGCATTTTTTTGTGATTTTACACCCTGAAATATGTAGCCCATCAGGATGGGAAACCTACTTGACCGAAATGTCAAGCTCATATATGTGTTTATCCTTACAGCATTTCTTCGGTCTGATGGCCGAGTGGGCTAAGGTGCCAGCTCTTACTGTTTGTGCTGGGTTTGAATCCCGTTGGTTGCAACTTTTTTTTTGTGTTTGCAAAAATTGTACATGCAGTGTGTAATATAAAGTGTTTTTTTTATATGCATGCTTTTGCATGCAATTTTACCATCGGATTTTTTGCTGTGATGATGAGATGGAAATTTGGTGTCAAAGGGACTTTTATGTAAAATTGGACGCCCGATTTTATGGCGTACTGAAAATTCCGAAAAAAATAGAACATGTCAGTTTAACGGAAATTTAATGTACTTTTCGAATCTACTAATTTCTAATTCCTTCTTATATTTCTAATGCATATCCCTTGGCTCTGTAGTTGGATTCGAAAGAACGGAAAAAATATCAAATATACATTTAACTTCATAAAAAATTAAGTTGGTTAGAAATCATTGAAAATTTTTAAATGATTTGTTTTTGTTTTTTTTTTTATTATTTGTAACTAGAGTTAAACCTTCAAAATTTCTCAGACAAAAAATTAGAAAACTTTCCAAATTTTCAAAAAAAATAATTTAAAGCTTAGCAAAGCATGGTCACAATAGCGGTAATAGCAGTTTGTAGCTCAAAATCATGAAGAGATATAAATTTAGTATCAAAGGGACGTTTGTGTAAAATTGGACGCCAGAAAAAAAATGATTTAAATAAAAAAAAACAAAAACGAATAAATTTAAGTTTTTTTAATCTTATAAAAACATTTACACATTTTGTAATTCTAATATCTCAGCAACTATTTCCAATTTCCAATGCTTAAAAATGAAACATTTGTGATTCGCTTTTTTAAATTTTATTTTAATTCCAATGGAAATAAAAGCTTGGAATGAAATATTTTAGTAGAGGTGAGCGAACTCGCTCTTTTTTAGGAGCCGCTCTTTTACGCTTGCTCATTAAAAAGAGCTGCTCTTTTGAACGGCTCTTTTTTTAAATGTGGATTAAAAGGATATTTTTAAAGAATGGTATGATTTTTAAAGCTATTTCACATTAGAATTAGCTTGAAAAAATAACTAAAACGAGAAGATTCCCTTGAAAACCGTAGGTCATGGTGGTCTCTTTGTCAGCATTTCTACTTCTACCTAAACGTTGAATAATTGAATGGCATCCAAACTTAAATCTAGTATTTTGAAGAAGTTGCTGTTAACTTAAAAATTGCGTTTATTCCCGCCAAAATTGAACTTTTGCGGATATTTTGTTTCCTGAAAATTTTATAATTACTCTTTTTTTTATTCTGATTTGATCGATTAGGTCTATAAACACTGAGGTTCATTAGGGTAAGAGGATCTATTTTTTTCCAAAATCTCTAAGCTATAAAGTAGATTTTTGGTAATAATTTACAAGTTAGGGTCAGTACAATACAAAGTTTCTTCATTTTGTTTAGAAAATTATTTACTTTTTGAATAAAAAAAGAAGGGAAACTGAAAATATTAGCATGAAACCACTTCATAGAGTTTTCGAAAAATTGTCATCAATGCTATTGAGAGTCTTTCAATATATATTGAAGAGAACTATATACACCATAGCGAAATATGACGATTCAGCTCTGCAAATATTGGGAAAAAAGCCCCTTTTAACCTGCCGTTTTTAATCTTAATATACATGAAAAGGTACACCAAAGGACAATGCAGGGATTTTTTTTATTAGAATTGAAATATTTGAGATTATATTTTCAATTATCAAAAACAAATTTAACACTACAATTTGTTGGAAATTCATTAAATTTTATTCATAACAAGTTTAAAAAATATTCCATATTGGACCGATTATTTCAAAACTGGAGTTTAAAAAAGAACCGTGGTATTTATTTTGTTGATTCCTGTCATATGACAGTTAAAACTTGTTTCTCCTTTAAAAACAGGTAAAGCATTTTTTTACATTTTTTAGCCTATCTAGACAGTTATATAGCTTGTCAAAATGAACATTTTTATTCTTGATTTTCGGTAAATTCTATATAGCTATTGGCAAAATAAAATACAAAAATGTTTATTTCAAATTTTAATAAAATGAATTCAACAAAAATTACAAAAATTAATTAAAACTTAAATTCAAATTTAAATAAAATAAATTAAAAAAAAACTAAAAAACCAAAAAGATATTTCAAGCATATGAACTCGGATAATTTTTTACCAACTCCCACGAAATCGGGATAAGTTGCCCCGACTCATCTTCGATTTGCGTGAAACTTTGTCCTAAGGGGTAACGTTCTGTGATTTCTCATGACAGAGGAGCGGTTCGACCCCTTCCAGTTTTGAACGTGCGAAAAAAGAGTTGTTGTTCAATAATGTGCAGAAAAAATTTGGTGTCATAGACGTCCGGTTTGATGGCGTACTCAGAATTCCTAAAACAACTTATTTTTCATTAAAGAAATTACTTAATCCACCTATGTGGTTGGAGCCTTCCTCACTTATTACCAACAATGGCTGTTATGATGGAATTGTACAAAAATTTCATCTATTTTTTAGATCCGGAATAAAAAATACATAAATATCACTTAAGTGGCCATACCTCGAGACAGGGTTGCCAGATCTTCAATGTTTTGAACTCGTTGGAAAGGTTTTTTGATAACCTAACCAACGATGGGTCGGATGATGGACCTGGACATAGTTTACATACATTTAAGTGAGATCCGGATAAATGCAAAAAAAACACATTTTTATACATAACTTTTGAACCACATATCGAAATTTCAATCTATATAAAACTCGATCTATGGGACCCTAAATCAAGTCGAATGCAACAATCGAATTCGGGTCAAATCGGTTCAGCCAGTGCCGAGAAACATGAGATAGTTTGTTGGTAACATACAAATGAGGAAGGCAAAAGAACAATTAAAAAAAAGAAATTTTTAAAAGCTCTGCCATTTTCCGTTACTAAATTTTTTAAAACTTTGCCTAACACGCCAAATCGATCGGAAATTTCCTTCGAAAGTTACAGATTTTTGAATACTAACGTACCATTTTTGTATAGACAGCTGCCATAATTGTATGGGTAAACCATTTGCGTTAAATGGCTTCTTTTGTTATAGAGAAGGACCTTACAAAGTTTTAAGCAAATGAAAAAGTTCAAAAAAAATGGTTGAAATTGGCCGATTTCGTTTAGAATTGTTCAAAAAATGAGTGAACAAAAATAGAAAGGTTTATTTTTCCAACAGAAAGTAATTCAAATCGTTTTTCAATTTATTGTTTTTTTTTTCATTTTCAAAAACAATAAAAAAATTAAATCATTATCATGAAGTGAACAAAAATATTTCAGTTTTACACGTTTGTTCAGGCAGAAAAAAAAATCAAGCTACTGCTCCGTTTTTTTTAATGACACGCATACATTGTAAATTTCTTATTGTTTTAAAAATAGTTTTTTTTGTCTAATGAAAAATGTAATAGAAAAAATGGCATCTGAATTCGCTTTAACAATTAGAACCGATTGGGAATTTCATGTTATGAAGATAAATATTTTGTGGGCGCTAAATAGTTCGATAGAAAACAATTTTCCGAATTGATTGATTTATGATGAACAAAATTTGTCCAAGAAAAAGTTTCAAATCGGCCCATAGTGCATTCCAATGATGTACCCAAAGAGACAGAAATATGCTACTTTTTTCTTTCTCTCTCTGTTTTTTTTTCCTCTCAAGGGAACGTAAGATTGAGCTATGGGAAAGAAATAATTGAATAGATTGTTAAGAGTTGGGGCTGCTCCCGGCCCGATGCCTCGGAAAAGGGAGAAGAAAATATCAAGTATCCAATTATATTGCGCTCACGACGACGAACGTCTAGGACTGCATCGCTGATGGAAGAAGTAACATGCTGGAAGTCGGAATCAGCTAGCTTGGAGGAAAAGAAGGGGGGGAAAAGATACACAATCTTTTGAGCCAGAAAGGAAAAAAAACGTTTCTTTTGCAAAGCTCTTCGGATTTCACTGTGTGAAGTTGCCAATTTGCTAACTAATGGGGATGCCTTGTGTCCCTGTGGGTACTCGTGCAAGCGTTCTTGGCGAAGCTCAAGCTGTTGGAGCAAGTTGTAGGTCAGCGGTTCAAGGGTGTTTGGGATGCCTTACTGTGGGAAAGTTGTAGGAAAAGTTTGAATTTGCCAACTTCGAAGCAATTGTGATAGGTGTTTAAGCTAGTTTTAATCACTTTTGCAATTCGACGTGGTCAGCACGTCTTGCCGCACGTCACTTTTTGACGTTTTGAGAAAAAACGGGTTTTAACATAATGTAAACAACAACAAATTTGATCAGTCGGGCATGTACGTGTGTCAAACTGCTTCTGACTAGATTCCCTTTGGCCAGTTGTCGCACTAACAGCAATTTTTAGTGTGTGTCAAGATAGCACGACAAGATTGAAACTTCTTCCATATGAAGAGTGACAACAATGCACGGAGTTCTTCCGGTTTTTGTTGAATATCTCAGGATTGAAATCGAGTTCGAAGGTCAAAAGGTGAGGCATTGAGAGCTGCACAAAATGGCATTCTTAACTCAATTTGACAAAATAGATACGAGTGACAAGAAAGCTCGGCACTTCTGAAACTGCATTTTTTTTTAATTTTCTCAAAACTTTGACTCAATAAAACATCGCTTATTCTAACACCTTTCTTCTTTCATTCCAGCTGAATTCCTGACCACGGTGCGTCGTACCGCCGAAGCGATCCAGTACCGGGTGAACGCGGCCGAGCTGGCCCCGTCCGACTACTCGCTGGTGACGGCGGCGGCCTCCGCCCTCCGACTGCTCGACCGGAAGGTCGAAGCCGAACGGTGGTACCGGCAGGTGGGTTTCAAAAATATCTCGTGAAGAATTTCCTCGTGTTAATTGAGCTTAATTTTCTACCTTCTAGGCGGTCAACCTGCGGCCGGAAGAGGCCCGGGCGCACACCAATCTGGGCGCGATTCTGCACCTGCTGGGGCGGCCCCAGGAAGCGGCCCACAGCTACCGAGAGGCGCTCCGGATACAGCCGAACGATCTGACCACGCTGACGAACTTGGCCAAGCTGGAGATCTCCTGAGGCTCGGCTGAGTCACAACAGCCACCACCGGATAGGAGGAGGTCCCACGGGAATGGGTCTAGCTAGCTTGGGGAAGGTGCTGGATTGGGATATACGAAGAAATGAAGAGACAGAGAGATACAATAATCATGGGGAGAAGTTTGTAAATAAAGGCACTATAACAATATACCTGTGGATCATAGCTAGTACAAGTTTAAACTAAACAAAAAGACAGATTTTGTACCATGGAATGGGGGATATTCAGGGGTTGGGGAGATATTGTTAATTACCCTGCCAAAGGAGGGACTAATCAAAATCAGACTAATAAAATGCAACCAACCAGAAGGTGACAAATTAGCTAGCCTTTAGCAACTGTATTATAGTAGAGGCCGAGATCAAGAGTTTATTATAAAGAAAAATAGTAGCAACCACCAAGGGAAAGGCACTTGCGAAAGCAGACAAGTTGTTAAGTTTACCAGATAATTTGTACCTTTGTTTGTATAAAGATGGTAGCAACAATAAATATTTGTTTGAACAATTAAATCAATTCGAGGATACTAATATTTGCTTACGTTAACCACTCACTGTAAATAGAGTCCATCAGAAAAATGTGAAAACACTGACTAATACCATTCAATTTGATAAAAGTGCAGAGAGCTCTCATGTTTTCAGAGTGGGTCTGTAAACAAAAACAGACAGACCTGTGTTGTGGGTGGAAACGGCAACATAAAGCCGATTATTATCGTCATCACTCCGGCTGATGATTCTGATCATTATGCACGAGCATGAACACATAATTGGAAATGGAGAACAAATTATATTTAAATTACTTCGATTATAGAGAGCGATAAAACAGAAGCATAAAGCATCAGACCAGCGAGCACGTGTGTGTGAGTTTCACAAAACAGGAAAAAAAAGGAAACAAACAAAACATTAAAAACACACACAATTTAAGCGCATTCAGTTTATTACCAGAAAACACACACCCACAACCCCTCGTGAATGGAAATCGTTCAACGATGAAACAAAACACACACACACACAAAAAAGCAGATATTGTGAAAATATTGACCACAATCCCCCCTCCTCACACACACACACACAAACCCGAAACAACAAAGAAAGCTCTCTCCCGTGCGCGAAAAGCTATACAAGGGCAACAATTTCTGAATAAAGCAAGTTTGTTATAAAAAAAAACGATGAACCTCAATGAAAAACAAAAAAAACACTTGTTTCAATCACACAATCAGAGAAAGCATCCAACAATTCATCCTCTCAATTGCAACAGTCGTTCTGGATTCTGGGAGATTGGTGGATGGGAGTGAGGGTATTTGTTTCACCAAATGAATTAAAACGTTGTGCGCAGTGAATGCCACCTGGGGCGTTGCGGGGGGAGGGGTATTTTGTTCGAAAATTGAATGAAAAATATCGAGATTTTTGAGGGTGTGTTTGGTGCACTTAATGTGATGAAAAGCGCGAATCAGATACGATCGAGCGCTTTGAAGTGTGTTGTTTGTATTAATGTTTGTGTATGTTCGAAATTGATTGGATTTAATCGAAGATAGCTTTATGTTACGGCCAAACCACATATTGAATGATCTGGGATTAACTTGAACGCTTTGATAATTCCAAAACTATGAAATGGTAGCTCCATATTGCAAAATATCATTTAAAACATTATCGAAGTACATGGTTGTGGAAAAGGAGGGACACATTCACTTTGGTCATTCTCCGCCAACTCACACAAAAAGAAAAGGTGCCCCCACCTTTTTTCGATTTTCATGAAACTTTTTTGGCGATTGTCCACGCTCGATACAAAAAGATTTTATCTTGTTTTGAAAATTGTCCACAAAGGGGAAATGTGAGTCTGAAATTTAAAAAATCGTCCACTTGAAAGGCCTCTTAGAGCAGCGACTCAACTCCTTCCATTTTTTGAGACTTTCACTAAGTCACGTTTTCAATGGTTTCCAGCTCGAAGCCGCAAAAAAAGTATGTTGGTGTCAAAGGAAACTTTAACATAAAATGTCCAAATTTGATGGCAAACTCAAAGCAAAGCAATCCACTTTTACGACCCCCGGGTCTTTTGTGGTCTCTGTTGCAAGTTTATACTCATTTCTAGGCGTCCGAAGGTTATGTGTGGTGAGTCACTCAAAACCTCTTTTACGCTAATGGACCGACGTTTTACTTCCCCATCCAATAGAAGGCGTGATCAGGCAAATCTCGTCTCGAAAAATGCCACCGGGTCCGTCTGGGATTGAACCCAGGCCATACTGGGGTGAGAGGCTACCACAATGGCAAACTCACAATTGCTTAATTCGTAATCATAATCCAGACATGTGCCGCTTTTGCCAACTCAGTGATGAGTAGGGTTAGTGAAATTTCACGATTTCGCGGACAGCGTGGAATCCGCGAAATTTGAATTTTTCCTCGAAATCCCGTGAAATTTTATGTTTGTGTGAAACTGTATCGATTTTTCTCAAAATATTTTATCAAACTCAAATAGGAATAAAAATAATTTAAAGAACTACAGTCAAACCTCTTTTTACGCGACCTCCTTTTGCGCGAAATTTTTTTTACGCGGTTTTTTTTACGCGAAGAATTCAAAATAACGCGAACTCAATTTACGCGAAAAATTCAAAATAACGCGGTCCGATTTTAAACTGTCGGAAGCTTGGTCGGAAGTCTTAACCATTATGGTAATATCTTCCTGTTCAACGGGGACCACAATCAGGGTTTTTACCATCAGTAGCTTCGGTATACTCTGCATCATATTGGGATGTTCTGGACAACTAAGAACATCCGGAAGTCACGAATAGAATATCTATCTGTTCAACGGGTGTTTGTACCGGTGTATTCACCATCGATATAGCTTCAGGTAGCTTCAGTGAGCCACGATGGACTCTCTGCGATCTGTTAGAATGTACGAGGTCATCCAGGAACTCCCGGAAGTCATGGCCTGGATATCTACCTGATCAACGGGGGTCTGTATGGCTATATTAACCATCGGTATAGCTTCAGGTAGCTTCAGTGAGCCACGATGGACTCTCTGCGATCTGTTAGAATGTACGAGGTCATCCAGGAACTCCCGGAAGTCATGGCCTGGATATCTACCTGATCAACGGGGGTCTGTATGGCTATATTAACCATCGGTATAGCTTCAGGTAGCTTCAGTGAGCCACGATGGACTCTCTGCGATCTGTTAGAATGTACGAGGTCATCCAGGAACTCCCGGAAGTCATGGCCTGGATATCTACCAGATCAACGGGGGTCTGTATGGCTGTATTAACCATCGGTATAGCTTCAGGTAGCTTCAGTGAGCCACGATGGACTCTCTGCGATCTGTTAGAATGAACGAGGTCATCCAGGAACTCCCGGAAGTCATGGCCTGGATATCTACCTGATCAACGGGAGTCTATATGGCTATATTAACCATCGGTATAGCTTCAGGTAGCTTCAGTGGACCACGATGGACACTCTGCGGCATGTTGGATTGTTTTGGGTCATCCAGGAACTCCCGGAAGTCATGGCCTGGATATCTACCTGATCAACGGGGGTCTGTATGGCTATATTAAACATCGGTATAGCTTCAGGTAGTTTCAGTGAGCTACGATGGGCTCTCTGCGATCTGTTAGAATATACGAGGTCATCCAGGAACTCCCGGAAGTCATGGCCTGGATATCTACCTGATCAACGGGGGTCTATATGGCTATATTAACCATCGGTATAGCTTCAGGTAGCTTCAGTGGACCACGATGGACACTCTGCGGCATGTTGGATTGTTTTGGGTCATCCAGGAACTCCCGGAAGTCATGGCCTGGATATCTACCTGATCAACGGGGGTCTGTATGGCTATATTAAACATCGGTATAGCTTCAGGTAGTTTCAGTGAGCTACGATGGGCTCTCTGCGATCTGCTAGAATATACGAGGTCATCCAGGAACTCCCGGAAGTCATGGCCTGGATATCTACCTGATCAACGGGGGTCTATATGGCTATATTAACCATCGGTATAGCTTCAGGTAGCTTCAGTGAGCCACGATGGACTCTCTGCGATCTGTTAGAATGTACGATCATCCAGGAACTCCCAGAAGTCATGGCCAGGATATCTACCTGATCAACGGGGGTCTGTATGGCTATATTAACCATCGGTATAGCTTTAGGTAGCTTCAGTGGACCACGATGGACACTCTGCGGCATGTTGGATTGTTTTGGGTCATCCAGGAACTCCCGGAAGTCATGGCCTGGATATCTACCTGATCAACGGGGGTCTGTATGGTTATATCAACCATCGGTGTAGCTTCAGATAGCTCAGTGGACCACGATGGGCACTCTGCGGCATGTTGGATTGTTTTGGGTCATCCAGGAACTCCCGGAAGTTATGACCTGGATATCTAATTGATCAAAGGAGGTCTATATGGCTATAGTATCCAGCGGTATACCTGCAGGTAGCTTCAGTGGCCCACGATGGACAATTTGTGACATGTTAGATTGTGTTGAGACATCCAGGAACTCGTCCTCAAATGCGAATGCTAATTCTAATGGGACATTTATGCGTTGATCAGGAAAATATCCAGGCCAGGACTTCCGGGAGTTCCTGGATGGCCCAAAACAATCCAACATGCCACAGAATGCCCATCGTGGTCCACTGAAGCTATCTGAAGCTACACCGATGGTTGATATAACCATACAGACCCCCGTTGATCAGGTAGATATCCAGGCCATGACATCCGGGATTTCCTGGATGACCTCGTACATTCTAACAGATCGCAGAGAGTCCATCGTGGCTCACTGAAGCTACCTGAAGCTATACCGATGGTTAATATAGCCATATAGACCCCCGTTGATCAGGTAGATATCCAGGCCATGACTTCCGGGAGTTCCTGGATGACCTCGTACATTCTAACAGATCGCAGAGAGTCCATCGTGGCTCACTGAAGCTACCTGAAGCTATACCGATGGTTAATACAGCCATACAGACCCCCGTTGATCAGGTAGATATCCAGGCCATGACTTCCGGGAGTTCCTGGATGACCCAAAACAATCCAACATGCCGCAGAGTGTCCATCGTGGTCCGCTGAAGCAGCCTGAAGCTATACCGATGGTTAATATAGCCATATAGACTCCCGTTGATCAGGTAGATATCCAGGCCATGACTTCCGGGAGTTTCTGGATGATCCAAAACAATCCAACATGCCACAGAATGTCCATCGTGGTCCATGGAATTTACCTGAAGCTAAACCGATGGTTAATTCACCCATACAGACCCCCGTTGATCCGGTAGATATCCAGGCCATGACATCCGGGAGTTCCTGGATGACCCAAACAATCCAACATGCCACAGGATGTCCATCGTGGTCCACTGAAGCTATCTGAATCTATACCGATGGTTAATTCATCCATATAGACCCCCGTTGATCTGGTAGATATCCAGGCCATGACATCCGGGAGTTCCTGGGTGACCCAAAACAAACCAACATGCCGCAGAGTGTCCATCGTGGTCCACTGAAGCTATCTGAAGCTATACCGATGGTTAATTCACCCATATAGATCCCCGTTGATCAGGTAGATATCCAGGCCATGACTTCCGGGAGTTCCTGGATGACCCAAAACAATTCAACATGCCGCAGAGTGTCCACCGTGGTCCACTGAAGCTACCTGAAGCTATACCGCTGGTTAATATGGGCATACAGACCCCCGTTGAACAGGTAGATATCCAGGCCATAACTTCCGGGAGTTCTTGGATGACCTAGTACATTCTAACAGATCACAAGGTAACCATCGTTGGTCACGGAAGCTACCTGCAATTATTACGTAGTGGATACACTGGTACAGACCCTTGTTGAACAGGTAGATAATCAGTTCATTACTTCCGGAAGTTCTTGGATAACCCAGAACATACCAACCTGCTGTAGAATATACAGCGCAGGTCACTGAAGCTATTTTGAATAACCTGGAATTACATTATTATTATTAAAAAAATATAATACTTTATAAAACTAAAAAATACTGAAAACTCTTTTTACGCGAGCAATTCAAAATAGCGCGAACACTTTTTACGCGAAAAATTCAAAATAGCGCGAACTTTTTTTACGCGATTTTTTTTTACGCGAGAACCAAAATTCGCGTAAAAAGAGGTTTGACTGTACTGTAGAATTAAGCGAGTGAATTCACTTGTTCAATTACAAATGAAGAATAGTGAATTTTGATGATTTCGCGGACGGTGTGTATTTTTGAAATTTATTAACTTATCAAATGATCAATTTTTCTTCAAAAAACATCAATATTTCAACCATGAAGACTATTTAAGTAAATTTTATAAGTTTTCAATTGAAAAGCTTTATATGAACCATTTAAAGAATTGTTTAGATTTTTCAGTTTTTTTTAGGAATTAAGGCCGTTGCAAATATTTTTTGAAGTTAATGTCCCTCGGCTCTGACCAAAGTCGAGGGGGGAGGGGGGCAAAAAAATAAAAAAAATATAAAAATTAAAATTACAAGTCAAGGTTTCAACATTTGGATGAAAATAGTGTTTAAAAATGCATTTTACAGGCGTACAGTTGCTTTCCAATCATTAGTTTTGAAAATATCAAGGTATTGACGGAATTTTTTTCGCAATAAAACTTTTCGTGGGTACAGTCACATTGGTATTTCATGAAAATTTTAAATGTTTTCAAAGGAGTTCAAACATGCTGAATATGATTATAAACGCTGGAAAATGCATTTTAACTGGTTTTCAGTTGATTAAACTTTAATTTACATTAAAATTTTGAAGTTTTTGGAAAAAATATTTTTTTTGCCCCCTGATTATTCAGGCCAACTTTGAAGGGGCATGGGGGGGGGGGCGACATAAACTTTTAAAAATGTTTGCAACGGCCTAACAAAATTTAGTAATATTTTTTTTCGCTTTATTGAAAATTTTACTATTATTTTATTTGAAATGTAAAATTTCAAAGAAATTCAAAGAAATATGTTTTGTTTTTGTCCAAAATTAAATTAAGATTATTTTTTATCTTTAAAATCTCCTTTTAAAGACATTTGAGATTTTTTTCGAATCCCTGTTTAATTTTAACGATATTTGATTATTTGGGTGAATAATTCCTGTAAAATTTAAATATGCCACCTGTTTTTTTTCTGTTCTCATTTAAAAAAAACGATTTCGTTACAAATTATATTATTTTTGCCTATTGATATTTAGTGTTTGAAAAGAGAGATGAAATCTTTAAAAAATATTTTGAATGGTCTAAATATCGCAGAAAATTCAAACTATTCTACTCATTTTGGCTGGACAAGATTGTTGAATCTTTCTTTGATATGAAATACAATAAAATGTTAACTGATAAAACAGAAGCTAATCAGCGATAACTTTTTAGCTTTATTAGTCGAATATTTAAAAAGCAGTTCAATAAATGACATTTTGTTTTAAAATATAAATAGAGCTCATCCATTAACCATGTGGAAACATTTCTGAAAAATATTAGATTTTTTTGTGTCACGTTCAAATTTAGTGAAGATTTTTTTTAGTTTATTGAAGAATAATACATATAAAATGAAGCATAAAAAGTAGTTTCTGTGATTTAAACAAAAGATTTTCAGAGTTATTTTAACATTTTCCACGTTCCGTGAAATTGGCGTGAAATTTGGTATTTTGAAATTGAGGTCCCCGTGAAATTTGCTATTTTTGAGCGTGAAAAATCACCAAGCCTAGTGATGAGATATCGTGGTATCTAAATTTCAAACCTATTTCTAAACCGTTTTCAAACCAATTTTACCGGGCAACATACAACAACAACAATTTGTGCTCCAAGGCAATCTACAGGGAGCCATAAATTTTGTTTCAAATTTATAAATGTAGGCTAACATTTAAAAGTGTCCAAAATTAGTGATTTTAACAAGTTCAAAAGCAAGAATTTTGGCTAGAGCCTCGAGTCGATTTGGCTCGAATTCGAGTCAGAATTGACTCAAAATTCTCAACGTGCTTATTAGATGACACTGAAAAAATAAAATTTTTCAAAAAAAAACTATTATTCTCCTTCAAAGATGCCTTTATAAGACCCCTATTGCAAATTAAAATATTGGAAATGGATTTTTTCCGTGTACACATTTTTTTCAGAAAAAAAAAACTTCCAAGCCTTATTTACAACTTTGCCGAGGACATCAAATCGATGACCAGTCCACAAAGTTGTATGGAAAATAGATATGATTAGTGGTTAGTGGTTTTTCATGACAAAAAACTTAATTTCGTTGCATGCCAATAAAAAAACATTGGAATTTCGCGTAAATTTCATGGCATCAATTAAGAGTAAAATTATCACAAAAATGTGTATTTTTATAATAATTGTAAATTAACCTGTTACTGAAAAGCAGCAGTACAAACAACAAAACGTTACCCCTTGACTCAAAATACCCATTGCAAAAAAAGCAATTTTTTTAACATTGTGATATTTTGCAGAAATATTTTACCGATTTAAAAAAAATTTGCAAAAAATCCAATAAGAAGCACATCTTGAGTAAAATAACCACCTCAAGTACTATCAATATAATAAGTTAAATAAAATTGTGTTTGTTCAGCAGAAGCAGGGTTGCCAGATTTTTCAAGTGTCAGCCAAAATAAAGAATTGGCCCTTTTCTGTGCCAGATTTTGAAAGATTTTTCACTTTATGCCCATTTTGAAAAACTTCATGATTATAATGAACGAATTCAATTGAAAATCTAACAAATTAGAAAGTGTTTTTTCTTGAAGTAAATATAAATTTAACGTTTTTGAAACATAAAATCAGTTAAACCTTCTGAATTCTATATATATTTTTTTTTTGAATGAATTCATATTTACCCTCCTCTTTGCCATCAAAGATTTTCAGATTTCCATCTGCCAGATTTTTCCAGGTTTTTGAAAGGATAATTGGCCAGATTTTTCAAATTTTGACCTGGTAACCTTGACAAAAGGAAAACTTGAGTATTTAGGCAAAATATGTCATTGATAATTCTTAAAAATCATAAACATTGAAAAATGCTTATCAAATTTTCTTCAAACATTTTACTTTTAAACAATTATATGAATTTCAAACTTCAATTACCTGCAATTTTTTTTATTTTCCTGATTTTGCATGCAAAATGCACATCATTATTGATTAAAAAAATAACAACGTTATTTAGCATATATTTTGAAAATTTGTGTAATAAAGAATATTGTTAATGTGTTTCTTTAAACTTCACATTGAGTTGTTCTTTACAAAGGGTTGGTCCATGCATTCCCTTTGTAAAAAAAAACGATTGTGTATCATTAGTCGCCCCCCTTCAAAATTGGTCCAAAAAATCAGGGGGCAACATTTTTTTTCTTAAGACATCAAAATTTTAATGAAAATAGAAGTTTTATCAACTGAAAACAATCTAAAATTCATTTTTCTGCATTGAAAATCATATTTAGCATGTTTGAGGTGGTTTAAAAATATCTTGATTTTTTTTGAAATTCCGATGTACAGCACCATCCAACTTTTTTTTTCGCAAAAAAAATTGTTTCGGAAATATTCAGTTATTTTGGAAACTATTGATTAGAAAACATCTTAACAGATGTATAACGTAGTTTAAACCAATTTTTACGTTCAAATCTTGACTTTTTTTTGATAAGGTCCTATAAACAAATGTAAACATTGAGTGTATCCCGCTTACTCCGATGGACTTTGACATAAGGTGTGAAAGGGATACACTCAATGTTTACATTTGTTTATAGGACCTTATCAAAAAAAAGTCAAGAAATGTTGAAACCATAGCTCGTAGTATAATTTTTTATACTTTTTTTTAATTTCCGTTTTGCATTTTAGGAAAAATCATGTTTTTCGGAAAATATCGAAAACGTGGATAAAAAAAATACATATAACCAAAAAGAGATTATCAATATTATTTTAAAGCATTGAATTCGAATTGATGAAAATTATGTATTTCTAAGTGTCACTAATTAGCCTGTAATTTTCAACTGAAGATACCTGGGAAACTATTGATACGACTTTAAATATTAAATTATGACATTTTTGTGAAATATTCTGATTAAAAATATCATTAAAAATAGCTTCAAAAATTTATTGTCCCACTTTGCTTTGGAAAGTTCTACAAATAAATTTTTGTTTTCTAATTTCAAAGTTAAGACCAAATTATATTTTTTGGTTATTAAAAGTTTCTTGTTTCAATTACGAAAATTATAGTACCTTAAAAGTATATAAGTTCTCGCTTGAATATTCAAGTTATTGCAATTTTAGAGAATTAAAACACTGATTTGCGTGCAGTGCATCGAAAAAGCCAGTTTTATATTTTACAAAAAACATAACTCTGAAACGTACGGGATGACATCTCCAATTTTTTTATGTGTCATGTGAAATTTTCCGAGGATTCCGATGGAAATATTTTTAGTAATTGTCTCAGTTGGCAAAACCAACTAACAACCTTTCATTTGCGTCCAAAAGAGCTCAAATCGATTGAAACAGCTCGGAGCTATGATTTTAAAAATATAGTTTTTTTTTTAAATTGACGAAAATTGCTATTTTTGGGAACAACCTAGCGCAGCGTAGGTCACCCTAATGGCTAAATGAAAAAATAAAGTTCTAATTATTTTGGCCAAGTATCCCCCAGAATTTTTTTTTCGAAACTTATTCTGTTTTTTTTAACATGAATTTAAAGTGAATATGATTATTTTTTGAAAAAAGACTAAACGAAAATCTGTTACCTTGTTGTGCAAATTACGATATGGATTCGTGGTTTTCATGAAAAAAATTACTCAGGCCACACAACTTGTTCTCGATGGCACAAAATGAAATTTTAAGAACTCCCGCGGTGAGATCGTACTCAAAATTGGAATGTTGGAATTTTGCAACGATCATTTATTTGAGGTTTAAGGTTAAATTTACATGAAATTATAAGGATCTTGATCACTAGAAATTCTAATGCATATGCGGACTTCCGTTTCCCCTCCCTCCAAGAAATACCAATTTTCCATCCCTTCCGTTCGCACCTACCTCCTTCTACAAAATTGAGCACCGTTTACCCCACGTCGAACACGTGTTTCCACGGCTGTCAAACACGGCTAATGTGTGAACAAAGGCGACTAAATTCCGACGCAAAACGGTGTGTGGCACGGCCTACGTCGATGGTTGTATCGACACACAGGTCTTAACCTGCCGCACAATCCCGGCAGGTGCCGAAGTGAATCAGTTCTTAGAGGGTGGGTGAGTTCAGGTATTCGCTGTTGTTGTTGTTGTTGTCGTGGCCTGGCTTCCAGAGGTATTGAAGACGGCCAATTGTGTCTTGGGCGCGCCACTTTGACCTACGGCATGTCGTACAACCCACTCCATCTTTCCTGTGGGAGAGGGAGTGTTGTAGACTAACAAATGTTTCCAGTTGAAGGGAGGAAAACTATGCATTGGCGGAGAGTGTTGCCAAAGGATTAATGATTTTATTTTAAAATTTTACTTTAGAACTGAATTTTTCTGAATGGATTGTTTCAATTACGATCATTTTACGTCAAATCAATAAAATATTTTAAACTTCCAAATATTTCAAAATAGTTCGATATTTGTTATCATAGCAAATGGCAACCCTTCTGGATCCCACCCACATTGGAATGCCACCAATCTATCCCCTTCCCCACTCTTTGAGAATGTTGATTTTATTGCGTGCCGTAATCGTAGCCGGGTGGCGTCAACTCTGAACATAACGTTTTGTTTGGTTACAGCACATTTATTTTTTTTTCTGCTCCATTTTTTCCCCCTTGTCCAACCTCCACAACTCGAGAGCGCTTCTTGACGTGGTCGACCAGGTGGCTCCAAGTCGACAGGCCAGGGAGTGGCCATCACCAGGTCAGATCGTCAGGCCAGGCCAGGATGGCTAATGTGTGTAGCTGTACAAACGGGACGATTTTCCTTGTGCATGGTTACATTAGCCAAGGTGATGGCAAAAAGTAGTTAAAAGTTGGTTCGCGTGATCCACATCATTTAGTCCATGTCCTCTCCCCGTTAGGAATGTTACGCCGAGGCCACACGTGTAACCGGTGGAACCGTTGAAGAGGGTACTTCTGCTGACTTTTATCCTTTTTTCCCGTTTGCTGTTCTTGTTGGAGAAAATTTCGTCAACTTTATTTCTTAAAAAAAAAATTAAAGACAGGATTAAAACTAAGATAAAGAAGATAAAACACAAATTCAAAATTGCGCCAAAAATTAAGTTGAATTATTTGAATTTAGAAAATTGGTATTATAATTTTGTTGTGTTATACCTGTTCTACCAAGCCAATCAAAAATACTGAAATGTTGTGCAATAACATGACCAAAATATCTGTCCCAAATCACCTCATGTGTCCCGCGGTGGACTCCAAAAAATGCACTCTACTAAAAATCATTTAATAACGTTTCATTCAAACATAAACAATAAATCAATATTTGACAAGTTTCTGAGTTTCACGAAAAACAGGAATTTTTGAGTTATACTTTTTAAAGGGCCCTCTCTAATTTCAAAGAAACATTGAAGACACGTTCCTGGGCATTTTTTTTTATCTCAAGATTATACATTGCTTAGAGCTGGGCAAAACTGCTCTTTTTTAGGAGCCACTCTTTTTCGCTCGCTCTTTAAAATGAGCGGCTTTTTTGAACGGCTCTTTCGCTCTTTTTCGAAATTTTGATGAACTGGCTATTTAAAGCATGGTGTATTTTTTATGCTTTTTTATTACATTTTCATAAAATTATTTGAAAAAATACTAAAAACAATAACATTTGCCTGGAAACCATAGGAACTAGAAAGTTTTTATTGTTCGACATTTCAAAATTCTCGAATCAAATTGTAGTTTTTTTTATTGTTTTGTTAGAAAATTCAGCTTTACTTTTGGAGTAATTTCAAAGTAAATTTGAAAAAAAAAATGGGTTTGAAAACTTTTATGTGGTGTTCAAATATTGGCACTAGTCTTTCAATGTAAATTAATGAAGAAGCTGCAATAGAGCACCCCCTAACGAAATATGTCTATTCAGCTCTCAAAAGTTGGCTTTAACCTTCGAGAAGTCGCGTGTTTTTGCCTTTCTTACAAGTGCCCTTACAAACTGTGTACAAAGTACACGTACGCGACCTCCGGTGGGTTAATCTGGCTTTTTATCTTGAATAACTTGAAAAAACACCGTGGGGCAATTTGAAAAATTTGGCATTTTTTGTAAGCATTGAAATAATTGAGAATAAATTTTCATTCCCCAAAAACGAATTAAACAGGAAAATTTGTTAGAATTTCAATTCTAGAGTTTTTTTGAATAGATCCTATAAAAAAAAACTCTTGAATTAATTATATTTTTCTGAGACTCAAAAAAGACATAACTTTAAAAATCTTTTTATCTTCAGACGGTTCTTTCAATCGACTGTTCGCTCTTTTTAGTGAACAGGCTCTTTTAGCGGCTCTCTCTTTTTTATCTCACCTCTAACATTTTATAACATGTACTGGGGTACTTTTTCTGAAAAAAAAATTGTTCATTAGTGTTTTAAAATAGTTGCGTTGTGAATTCTTATTTTGAACTCCAGAGTGACTTTGATAGACATAGTTTTTCTGGTTAAAATCAGATTTATCATGTGTAAATTTTATTTTCGCGTCGAATGTATCAAAAAAAAGTTGTTGAAATAATGTTTAAGAAAAAAATTTATGTTATTATAAACTAAGTTTATACATTTTTTAAAGAAATTCATAATATATTAGAAAAAATATAAAAAGTTAGAATTTTGCCTGCAAATTCCATATTAACTATTTTAATTAAACTAGTTTTTTTTATAAAAATATCGATTTTTATTACATTTTAAACTTAATACTAGGCTATAAATTGAAAGATTTTTTCGAAATTTGTTTCAAAAACACAAAATTGTTACGAAACTAATTTTATCTTCTCCTATTGACAAATTCTTCAATGATTCCGATACATTCCATTTTCCGATTTGAACTCATTTGCATTAAGAAATTCAGGACACTTTGAAAATATTAAAATAATCCTATTAATCAACATTTTTGTTATAACAGTACTTGTTCGGTAACTGGGCTGAGAACGTAGCCCAGTCACCGAATGCTGCTCGCTAACTGGGCTGAACGAAAAATTACGAGGGGACCACCGATGCATAATATTTTCCTGATGAAATATAAAAATAAAAGTTACTCAAATTTATTTACAATGCTTACTTTTCATATTTCTTTAATTGTGACTTGAAATTAAATAAAAGATTGAAAAAAGTTTTTTTTATTTATTGAACATGATTTTTGCATCCATTAACTCCTCGGTCATTTCGGTTTGTTTTGGTTTTTTGACGTTTGTCTGCTTTTTAACTGGGCTACAGTCCAGTTATCGAGCGCCCAGTTAAAAAGCAGCCCAGTTAAACAACGCCCAGTTACCGAACAACTACTGTATTACTTTTTTATACTTTATAATTTGATGAAAACTTTATGTTGAAAAACATTGAACAACAAAACAGAACGGATGGAATGGCTCTCCCAAAAAATAAAACTTCAATGAAAACTATTTTAAAAAAAAGTGGTCAAAATGTTTACTTAGGTTCAATCCTTGTGAAGATAAATTAGTTTAAAAATTAAAATGTAAAAAATAGAGGTACCTATGTATTTTTTCCTACAAGTTTGTCTTTGAGCACTATTTAATAGAATATAAAAACTTCGAAATACAGCAATATGTAAATTACGAAATACAAACAAAAAACGCCCTTTTCAAATGTAATTCTCGGGTAGAATTGTTCTTTTTTTGTCTTATTATGTTTCAGCTTGTGAACTAAAAGGAAATCATTTACCATAATCTCAAGACCTGGAATACAAAAATGAGGTCAAAAATTAGTTAAAATATGGACTCACTGTTAAAATTACAATAACAAGTTTCATTTGTACAATACTCACTGAAAACATTTTTTAATTTGAAAATAAACTAAGCCAATCCTGGAAGACCTGGATAAATTTTCTACTTTTTATGGTTCCAGAGATATCGCAGTTGAGCAATACTCTAGGATTTTGGCAAATCGACTTTACGAAGTGTTTTTTTTTTCTATTTGTAAGAAACTTTGACCATCAACCTTATGCCCAAATAAGCCATTTGCATCGTTATTTTCTTCATAAAAATCTCATGAAAACTATGAAATCATTCGAAAACCTGTATCTCGAGAAGGGATTTTTGATTGATTTATAGTCCTTATCAAAGATGGTAAAATCGCAAGCAAAAGCATGCACATCACCTTTGTCAAAAAAGACACTTAATATTACACGCTGTACACTGTACAATTTTTGTAAACACAAAAAAAAGTTGCAACCGACGGTACTCAAACCCAGCACCTACAGTAAGGACTGGTGCCTTAGCCCGCTCGGCTATCAGACCGATGAAAAATTGAAAGGAAGAACGTACATGTGAGCTTGACATTTCGGTCAAGTAGGTTTCCCATACTGATGGGCTACATATTTCAAGGTGTAATATTACACATAATTTCATAAAATAATGCAAAATTTATTTTACACCCAAGCCTTTTACACACAGCTGGAATATTACTTTATTTGCTGTGTATTTAGTAACACTCTAAAGAAAATTAGTTTTTTTTTTATATTTTTTTATTACAAAACCTCGATTTTGACAAAATTTTTGCAATGTTAAAATGTGAAACGTTTGATGAAATTTTCTCAACTCACTGAAAAAAAATCAATTCGACATACATTTCAAAAGGGCGTAAATAATATTGTTTGGCATCGTGATTTAAAAAAAAACTGAAAATATATATAACATGAATCTCTGCTAGGAGTATTAATTTTTTCAGCTGAATATATTCAAAATAATTAAAACTAACTAATCGTGGAGTCAAACATTCCATCGGTCAGGTCAGGATGGTTCGCCTACCCCAACGCACCCAACAACAGCACCAAAGCGTCCTGACCATCAACCATATTGGCGTCATTTGGCGTACCACCCTTGTGACGTGACATATTGCCCAGGAAAAGATTTAAGATTAGCCTAACCCCCTGGCTGATCTAACTTGTTGGCGGAGGAAAAGTGGCTATTTGGGGACCAACAAAACGGTAGGCGAAACAAAAATATTTCCCATTTTTCGAAGCTTTAGACGTCGAGCTACATTTGCGGGGGTGGAAAAGGTGATTGATTTACGCGTCGTGGCGACAGTTTTAAAAACGATTTCACCCCCGGCCCGGAAGAGGAAGCAAGCTGAGTTGAAAATGGCGAAGGGTGGGCTCGGTGCGGCAATTAGTGATTTAATATTTATTGTGTTTACAATATTGTGCGGAAAAGGTGATTAATGTCCTGTTGGGTCCTTTGACTTTGGCTGGGAGGAGCTACGGAGAAAGCATTCTTCAGAAACGAAGTCATTGACGATGAATAGCTGGAAGGTGTTCCGGACTGGAACAGATTTATTTACACTTCGAGCATGACGTAAGATTTTCATAATTCATTGGATCCCAGAGAGTTGAAGTGGATTGGTCTGAGATAAAAGTGCAGGAATTTTCCATAGGGGGTCGTGCATAAACCACGTGGTCTCCTTAGGGGGGGGGGAGGGGGTCCGAAATCCGACCGAAAAAAACCATGAAAAGCCATGGGGGGAGGGGGGGGGGTCGACGGCTGACCACGTGGCCTTATAAAAAAAATCTTTTCTTAAAAAAAAAAAACAAAAAAACACGCGCTTTGAATTTACTTATATGCATACATTTCTTGTTACACTTCAAAACCATACAATTATTGTGTTTAAAATTATTACTTATATTTCAATGTCATAATATTTTCCAATTCAATATTGAATTATATATTTCGGCAGATTCATATCAATACTTTGAGCCTGTTATTGATTGTACACTTTTTAATACTCATGTAACTACGTCTTGCAAAAGTTTAAAAGCTGTTAAAAAATAAAGTGACAGTATCCAAAGTTAATATACCCTAAAAAATGCGTACCAAAATGCAAACACAATTTCTTTTTTTTTTTTGTTGATGGTATCAAGTAGCTAAAAATGTGCTTGCAAATTTGCATTGAAAGCAGATGTAGTCTT
Source organism: Culex pipiens pallens (assembly GCF_016801865.2). Lineage (NCBI taxonomy): Eukaryota > Metazoa > Arthropoda > Insecta > Diptera > Culicidae > Culex > Culex pipiens. The sequence continues at coordinate 32,913,147 of NC_068938.1, read as the reverse complement.
CGATAGTTCAATTTTGGAACAACTTAAAAAATAAATATTGCTGACAATTTTATAAGATTTTTGTAACAAGGCAAAAAACTAAATATGTATTATAAATGAAGTGTCTAAAAATGATTCTCTGCGAAAAAAAAAAATAATTTTCAAAATCTCAGATCTTAGCTAATTACTGTAGCTGGTCCTATAAGTGATCGAAGAATCTGAATCGAAAGATTTCCTTTTGACACTTAAAACAAACTCAAGATATCTTGTATCTCCTCTCTCATGCAATATTTTTTTAAGTACAAAGAAACTAAAAACCCCAATTTCAGGATCATCGCGCAAAATTTCAGTTTCACTACCTCATTTGCAAGTGAAACGTCTAACGATACATACTTTAAGATTCACCAAAAAATTTGGTGAATATTTTGGTCTAAAATATTTTCCTTATTTCATGGGTTACACCATTCGGATTGTTATATTACATAACATTTCATAAAATACACGTTTACTATCCATCGTCAAAGTTGTAGGTATTTTTTTTAGTTTTTTTTTATGTTAATAGGGATCATTTCTTGAGCCAAAGAGAAACATGGGCAAACATTTTAGATTTTTAGAGAAAAAAAAACGAGCTTCAAGAAAACATTGTTTTTGTTCTCAATTATTTTAAAGATTAAAAAATAGGGGCCAAAGGTGCCCTTTCCTGAAAATATTAGTTTTTCTTTAAGCTGAGAAAATATACTATACCCTCAACTTCATATTTGATATAAAACCACTCAAATACATAGACACATTAAAATAATTTAAGTTTTAAAGAGTCACTTAATTTTTAAATGCCGATATCAATTTGTGAAATAAATTTCAATACAATGCCGTTAAAGATCAACATAAATAAAACTCCTTAAAAAAGATGGAACGGTATTTTCAACTCGCTGGTTCTCGGGCATAACTCAACCAACCGGGACATTTTTTTTTTTGAGTGAATTATAAGGATGTCTAGATGATCCTTAAACTTTGCAGAACTCGATTTGATCAAATCTGTAATTTATGCGATCAAAAACGTCGTTCCAACTTTTGTTTGCTCTAGTAAAAAAAATCGCCCGAAAATCCGCGGAGACAAGCCCGAAAACCTGTGAGTTGAAGTTACCGTTCCAACGTTTTAGGGAGGCTTTGGCATCCGTGTATATTGGACATGCGTTGGGCGTCCCAGTTTTAATAATTTCAAAGATATTGAAAAGATTAAAAAATTAACTTATTCAATATATTTTTTTTTGTATTTATTTTGAGGTAATATCTCAGCAACCAAAAGTTGGATCAAAAATCTTAAATCGTAGATAATTGCCTATTTAAACAACTGAAAAAAATGTAAAATAAATTCCAAATTTTAGCTCAATCTTTTTTATTTTTTTTTTTTCAAAACACGTAGTCGATAGCAAAATCAATTTAAAGTAAGAGTAAGACTTAAACAAATTGGATGTCCATGACTAAAAGAATGATTTTTAGCGCGTTGTCTACAACTTTTCCAAAGACACGAAAACGTTTTTCGAGCAATTCTATACAAAATCGGTCTTTATTCTTAAATTTTAATTTTTGATTTTTTTTAATCCGTCTGAAACCTTTTTTGGTGCCCAAGCCATTTTGCATCATTAGTTTGTCCATATAGTTTTCCATACAAATTTGGCAGCAATGAAAATTAAAAAATCTGTATCTTTTGAAGAAATTTTTGGTCGATTTGGTGTCTTCGGCAAAGTTGTAGGTATAAATAAGGACTACACTGAAAAAAAATGATAAATGGTAATTTAGTTTGCTGATTTTTAATTGCATTTAATGTCACTAAAACATTATTTGCAAAAAAACACTATTTTTATTTTTTTTTAATTTTGCCATCTTTTCAGAAATTTCCAGAGCGGGCAAAAAATCGTTGTTTGAGTTATGAATTTTTGAATCAATACTGATTAAAACAAAATCGAAATATTGACCGCAACTTAATTTCAATTTTATTTTTCAGTGTAAAATCGAATTTGCAATCTAAAAGTACATTAGTGAAATTTTCATAAAGTGCACCGTTTTCAAGTTATAGCTATTTTTAGGTAACTTTTTTTTAAATAGTTGCAGTTATTAATTTAAAAAAATTAATGCCCATGTTTGCCCAATTTTGAAAAAAAAATATTTGCTTATGTCGATATCTCAGCAACTAATGGTGCGATTTTCAATGTTTATAAATAAAACTTTCGTGAAATTTTCCGATCTTTTCGAAATCAATATTTTCAAAAAAAATTAAGACTAACATTTTAAAAGGTCGTAATATTGAATGTTTGTCCCTGTCTCTGATTCTTGTATGGAGAAAAAAATTAAACAGCTCGACTTTTTTTGGACACACTGAATCATTGGAATCAATCATGCTTAATTAATAAGAAAAGTTGCTTTAGTTTGGATTTTTTATGAATGTTTGGAATTAAATAAATATTAACTAGGAGCTTTCATAACTAGATATTTTCCTTAAAATAAAATAAAAATATTTTTTTCCTGAAACAAAACTTTTCTATTTAATTAATTTCGATTTTAAGAAAATATTTAAAAGCGCATTTAAATTAAATCATGAATGCTGTTTATATATCAAAATAGCTTTAATTCTTAAAGCATATTTATTCTGGATGCAATTAATTGCACTGCAATTCCATAATTTTGAATACATATGTTTTACTAAGTTGCTTGTTTTGTTGAGAGTATTTTTTACTTTCTGTACCATTCCAATAAATTGTTATACTGTTATTATTTACCTTAAACTTTGTGATATCATACTTTGTTCACACTTTTAAGTGAATTTCTGTTTTTTTATATATATTATTAAGGGTGCACAGCAACCAAGGAAGTTGTTGTCTTATTATTACAAAATTGTCAAACTTACGGACCCAATCCTGCAAGAATCTGATTGTAGAAATAGTAAAACTTTGTTGTAAATAACTACAAGGTCAGTACTTTAGGGGATGAATAAAAAATTATATCGATAGTTCCCGTAGTATTGAAGATACTAAAATGTCTGTAACAGAAATCTGGGTGCAAAAGCTATGGTTGATGTGTACCGTTAAATTGGTTTTAATGGTGTTACAGTACCTAAACAAATTAAAATGTTTTCTATTTGACCCAATGTCACCCCCTCTAAAGGGTGAGTTTGAGTTAATTTTAAAACGATTGGCATTTATGAACGGTTTGATTATACTAGCCATAGTCTGGGAAAATGTTGGTAAATTCAGGAGCATTCCCCAACATTATTTATTTCGATATAATTTGAAATGTTTTTATTGTGTTAAAATAACAACAGTAATATCGTTTTTTGACCAAAAGTCACCACCACTGACGGTACATCATTTGTGGATAAACATTTTTGACATCTATACTTATTTTGTGGTTTTTTAAAGATTTTTCACCTGGGAGGAAAAAGCCACGTGGCCATATAGGGGGGGGGGGGGGGGTTGGCGTGAAACCACGAAAAACCATGAGGGGGGAGGGGGGGGTCAAAAATTCTCCAAAAAAAGGCCACGTGGTTTATGCACGACCCCTAGGTAACGAAACATACTCTAACGAATCTCAAATATTTTCGTTGATCCCTAATTAATTTCCTGACCCCAACTGCAATGCCATCCCAAATGTCCAATTTCTGCCCACCACTATCTCTATCTGTATCTGAAGAAACCATTCCGAGCCAGCTCCGGATCAATTACGTTGCAGTTTACACATCGTCTTTATTACCAGAGCTTCATAAAGTTCAATTTACTTGATGGCGGTGGAATCCTGCGCGTCCAGCGCTTCTTTCGGTCACCATGCGGTGCAGGAAACCCGGGTGCTTAAACTTGGTCCAACGTCGGCCAACCGACTTCCTGTCTTGTGTGGATGGTTGTGTTGGAGAAATTTTTCTCTTTTTTAATAAAAGTCACGCAAGTCTTCTCATGGCCGGAGACAGCAAGGACGCAAGGATCTTTACCACATCCGGCGTTGTTTGGTGTGGCTCTCCACTCCCCATGCCCAGGAAAGGGATAATAATAATGTAGATTAAATTGGAAGTTTTTTCTCCATCACACCGGAACTTTTGCTTCTTCTGCTTCTTCTGCTCCGGCGCTGGCTGACGGACAGCATAAAGCAATAAAAATGTCCTTTTCCTGAGCGATATTTTTTCTTCTGCCCGTTGACTTCGCAGAACTTGGGCAGGGGAAAATGCTTGTCTCTCTGGGAAATTCCCTTTGTTTGCTACCGGCTGTTGGCCGCTGCCTGTGGAATGTGGGAATGCTCGCCCCTCCCCGAGCTGCTGCTTGTGGTGGGGAATGGAACAAGATGCCATCAGCAGAAGCAGCAACGGCAGAAGCCGAGGCATGTCTTGTTTTACAAAGATGACAGAAACAAGATCTCCCATTTTCTTCCCTAGATTATGAAAAATCGCTGCAATGTATTCTAGTTTTAGCCCCCGGAATTGGTTGTGGCTAGTGGTCGAGTGGCAAAGTGGGGATCGTGGTAGGGGGTAGAGCACTTGAAGGGTTTTGGAGGAAAAGGAAGGATTTCGAGGTTTTTGGTTGATTGTGGGAGGGTGTGATCTGGAATGTTTCAAAGAAATGGTTGATTGGTATTTGAATTGTGACAATGTCACAGAAAGTTAATTTATAGCAGGCCTGCCCAACCTTTTCGGCTCAATTTTCACATTTTTGATCGTGAAAATTACAATTGTTGATTTTTTCATGGTTTCTTTGATGGAATTGGTTCTCAGATGACCAGTGAACATAACTTTGATAAAAGTTTGAAAACAAATTTTTGCGGGTTGTTTTTATGTAAGTTTCAAGTGAAAAATTGGTCTGGCCCGCGGGCCGGAGTGATTTTTTACGTAAAATGTAGATAAAAACGACTTGTATAAATATTTTTTCAAACTTGTGGTAAAGTAATGTTCTGAATCACTGGTCATCTGAGAACCGATTCCATCAAAGAAACCATGAAAAAATCAACAATTGTAATTTTGACGTTCAAAAATGTGAAAATTGAGCCAAAAAGGTTGGGCAGGCCTGATTTAAAGTTTCTTGTATTGTATAACATTATTTTGTTTTGCCTTTTTGATGGCTGGTTTTACAAAATGGCACTGTCTGAAAACATGAGGAGTGATTTTCTAATTGATCAAGAGTCTTTGGCAAAGTTGAGTGTTATATTTTTGAATATTTGCAAAAAAATAGATTATATAAAATTGCTCATTTTCAAAAAACTGCAGAGTTTCCTATCTTTTTTTCTGACGAATATTCTCCCTGTCTTCTGTAAATTAAGCAACTCTGACTACAAACTTCAAAAAAGAACTAACTTCAATTCCAATACCAACAGCAACTCCCATACAAGATTGGAATTTATACGACTCTCTTCCTACTCAAACTCCATAGTCTTGTTGTACAGTCCAGACTCGATTATCCGAAGCCTTGATCACCAGAAGTTCGATAGCTGGAGGTTTGCATGGGACTTGGGCTAATCGAATCATGATTCATTTCTTGCTTTTGACATCAACTTCAAATTCTTCGACCCAATTTTATTAAAATTTAGATGGTTTATTGCCTATTCAATAACTAAAAGCATTTTCTCAATTTTCCATCACCGTCATTTTGGTCGCCATCTTGGATTACAAAATTCTAAATCTAATTCGATTATTCGATGTAAAATTTGTCTAATGCCTTCGGATAACCGAGTAAACACGGTATTTTTAATCACGCTTTAAAATGAGCAATTGCATTCCCTTGAAACGCATTTGAGCAGTTCTCTACGGAATCGGTCTTTTTTCTTTAATTTTAATTTTTGTATTTTTTAATCCAGCGGAAACTTTTTTGGTGCCTTCGGTATGCCCAAAGAAGCCATTTTGCATCATTAGTTCGTTCATATAATTTTCCATACAAATTTGGCAGCTGTCCATACAAAAATGATGTATGAAAATTCAAAAATCTGTATCTTTTGAAGGAATTTTTTGATCGATTTGGTGTCTTCGGCAAAGTTGTAGGTGAGCAATTCTCTACCAAAACCGGAAATGGATTTTATTTGTATTTTTTGATTTGGCTCAAAATTTGTGGGGGCCTTCCCTATGACCAAATAAGCTATTTTGCGTCATTGGTTCACCCATACAAGTCTCCATACAATTTTGGCAGCTGTCCATTCAAAAATGGTATGTAAATATTCAAACAGCTGTAACTTTTGAGTGGATTTTCTGATCAATTTGGTGTCTTCGGCAAAGTTGTAGGTATTGTTGAGGACTTTTGAGAAAAAATAGGTACACGGAAAAAAAATTTGCAGATTTTTTTATCATTTTTTTTTTACTAAAACTCAATTTCCCAAAATACGTATTTTTTGATTTTCGAGATTTTTTTATATGTTTTAGGAGACAAAAATCCGCAACTTTTGAGCCATAGAGAAACATGGTCAAAAAATCTGCCGCCGAGTTATGAATTTTTGAAAAAATAGTGATTTTTGGAAAAAATCGAAGTTTCATGCAAAAACAAGTTTGACTTTATTTTTTAAAGCAAAATTGAATTTGCAATCGAAAAGTACTCTACAGATTTTTTGATAAAGGGCTCCGTTTTCAAGATATAGCCACCGAATGTTTGATTTTAGCGAAATATTTGCAGTTTTTCAATTTAAAAAAAATAGTGACCATGAGTGACCATTTTCAAAATTATTTTTTTTTTTTGAAAAGTTCAGAAAATTTGCTATAAAATTGTCTAAGAGACATTGAAGATTGGACCTCTGGTTGCTGAAATACAGCGGCTTAAAGAAAAAGAAACACGAAAATTGAAGTTTTCTAAGTCTCACCCAAACAGCCCACCATTTTCTAATGACGATATCTCAGCAACTAATGGTCCGATTTTCAATGTGAATAAATGAAACATTCGTGAAATTTTCCGATCTTTTCGAAAAAAATATTTTCAAAAATTAAAACTCAAGGCTAACATTTCAAACGGGCCAATCATTCAATATAACGCCCATTTAAAATGTTAGTCTTGATTTCATATTTTAACATTGTAAATCGGAGCTATAGTTGCTGAGATATCAAAAACTGAAGTTGAAAAATTTTTGCGACCGATATTTCGATTTTTTGAAAAAATCTGTATTGATTCAAAAAATCATAACTCGGTCAAAGATTTTTTGCCCATTCTGGAAATTTCTGAAAAGTTGGCATTTGATGTCCTCTAAAACATATCAATAAATAAAAAAAATGTAAAATAGTGTTTTTCTGCAAATCAAGTTTTAGTGACAAAAAGTTAAATTAAAAATCACCATTTTTTTTACCGTGCATCATTTTTTTTCAGTGTAGTCCATATCCATGCCTACAACTTTGCCGAAGACACCAAATCGATCAAAAAATTCCTTCAAAAGGTATGGATTTTAGAATTTTCACATATCATTTTTTTATGGACAGCTGCCAAATTTGTATGGAAAATTATATGAACGAACTGATGATGCAAAATGGCTTCTTTGGGCATACCGAAGGCACCAAAAAAGTTTCAGCTTGATTAAAAAATACAAAAAAAAACGAATGACCGAAATCTCAGAGAATTGCTCATTTATTTATTATTTAAAAAAAATATTATTGAGGCAAAAAAAAACTCTAATTCTCATAATGTAATCCGTTTCCCAGTTAGACGTGCTTTGAAAAATTTTTGAAACAAATTTTAAATTTTCATCATATCATTGCAAGAAAGTCAAACTTAATTCTTAAAAGTATTTAAAGCATCAATTTGAGCTTTGTGAAACATATTGAATGAAAATTAACATGATAACCTATTTTAGATTGAGAAAATTTAAAAATTCCATAGAATCTCGAGCATAAGCAATTTTAAGGAATGTATATAGCAATTCCATTTGAAAAGAGCCTAAACCGAAAAAATAGTTCTCCGATCGGGCTCAAACTTTTTTGGGGGTTCCATAGCCAAAATAATTAGACCTATATTTTTTGTTTAGCCTTTAGGATGACCTATACAGTGGAAATATTTTTATCGGATTCCTCAGAAAATTTCACATGACATATCAAAATATTAGCGATGTCGGCCCGTACGTTTCCGAGATATGATTTTTTGAAAATAAAATTTAGTTTTTAGACAAAAACTGTGATAACTACGATACCCAATTACAACAATTATGGTATCTTCAAAACTACAGGAACTTTCAATTAAATTTTTGGATCATCCCGTATAGTACTGGCTACAAAATAATTTACAACAAATTTTGTTTATTTTCACAATCACATTGTTGCAGGATTGGGTCCATAAGTTTGAAAATTTCGGAATAAGAAGACAGCAACTTCCTCGATTGTTGTGCACACTGCACACTTTGGAAACATTGGAAAGAAGAACTCTTAAAATTTATGACAATCTTTTGGTTGGAAATTTGACTTGTTTCATGTGACTTTGCCAATATTTTTTATCATTATATAGTGTGAAAAACAAGCAAACAGTGAAAAAGTGACTAAAAAACTAAAAAGGCAAAATGTGATGACAGGAGATGGAAAAATGAGCCAATTATTATCAAAAACTAACATAAACTAAACTATATTAATGCAAATAAAAAAAACTAAAAATTAAAAGTTGAACAAAAGTTGATTTTCAACAATTGAAAACAATCTTGGAGAAAAAATATCAAAAGTCCAGGTATTTAAAAATAATGGTCGAGTTTTGTTATTCGATTAGTGAACCCTAGTAAAACTCTAGTGTTTTGCACAAAAGATGTAAGTGCCTAAAAAACTAAAAAAAATCGAAAATAAATAAATCACTATTTGGATTTAATTTGATGAAATCAAGAACAAATATTGAAGAAAAAACTGTTATTTGACTTATCTTATTACCTAAAAACGGGTTTTGAGACCGATTTGTTCTTCAGCAGTTTAAGTATCTGATGAGAAGTATTATGGAATTATTTTTTTTACAATCTACAAGTGATATAAATTTTCAATCATTAAAAAAATGAGCCAAATAAAATTTCAAAAAACTGATCTCTTTAAAAAAAATAATAATAGCAGTATTTTCAAAATGAAGGTAATGAATGACATGACAATTAACTCCAATAAATTTCTAAAAGCATAATTTATCAAAAAAAAAATCAACACTTAAATTGAAAAAAAAAATAAAACAAGCAAAACTCACATGGAAAATAAATGATTAAATTAGAAACTGTTTTAGATTTCAAGGAGCTAATTTTTAAAGAACTGTTGATTCCTATTTTCAAGAACTCCACAACTTGATCAACTCACGCTCCCCCACGGTTGCGTTGACAGTTCCAAGGGTAATTTTCCACCAGCGGCAGCTGGCATGAATAAGCCATATTTTCTCATTTGGGCCCGCGTCCACGGCATCATTTGCTGCTTTCCGCGGCGTGGTGGTAGTGTTATCCTTTTCCCGCATTCGAAACACGTTGGAAGATGAAGATTTGCTTTCCCGGGGCAAAAGGATTTACCTTAAACCCGTGCGACTGCTGGGCAAATGGGCACGCGTTCATCCTAATTTCCCGCAGCAATAAATTATCCTCGCGCCTTTTTTCCGGCTGCTGCTGATTTCCTCTTTTTTCATCCAGCTTTGAATTAGGGGGGTGGAGGACAAACTTTTCACTGCCTTTCGTGAAAATAAAATTTACTCATGCAAACATCAGCTCGTTCGAGGCAAAGGAAAAACACTCCTCCTTGAATCATAACTCGCTGTCGATTTCGCAGTTAATTTATAACCGTGTGCGGCAAGATTTATGTTGCTCCTGGGATCGGGAGAAGGAAAAACTCTGCTCAATCAAGCGCGAACGCGCGCGCGAAAAACTTGAAACTGGGAATAAAAAGTTCATAAATTTCACCAGGCAACACGTCGTCGTCGTCGTCATAAACTTCTCCGGAGATGCTGGAATCTTCGTTGTCAGGAGATGTTGATGTTGCTTTCGAAAAGCATCAAGATTTGGGGAAAAGTTTAAATGCTTCTTTTTCGAAAAAAAACATGAAGTGAACCGATTCGTTAGTCACTTTTTGGTGGGGCAATAAATTTTGCTGGAAATAACAAGTGAAATTTTCTTGACAAAGAGTTATTTATAAACCTGGGGATGAATGGGTAAGCATGGAATTCCTCAAAGTTCAATAAATCAAAAGCTTTGAGTTTGCGATTGAAATCTTTATAATACACAAAAAAGCTTGATCAAAGTAAAAAAGTTGATCTCAATTTGATCTCATTTTGATTTCAGCTTAATTAGCACACTTCAAAATTCTGATTTTATCCTTCCGAATGTCATCATTAGTTGCTTTTTGATAATTACCATCACATCTTAAGCGTAAGCTTCGCAGGAAACAGATTTCCCGGCCTCGAAAATTAATGGAATCCATTTAGTTGCGAGATTTATCGCTGCAAAAACAACACACCATGCCCATGATACGGAATGTTCCCCATCGCTTGCAAAAAAAAATCTTCAAAATTCCGTCATTAGCAACAACAGCTGGTGGCATAATTTGAGCCAATGATTAGTCATGTCAACACTCATTAATCTTAATATTCGCCAACTTCCTGACGCGTAAACCGAAAAGCGCGAACGTCGGCCGTGGCCTCTCCTCGTGGGTTTAGGATGGTAGGAGGTTTCCCGTTCATCAGGTAACATCACGCATCCAGGCTGGGTTGATACGTACTCGGGGTTGTCGGATTCACGCCTGGCTCATTAGCGATGATGAGGGTGTATGCGTTTTGGACCAGGTGGGGTGGGCCCAAATGTAAATATGGGCGATTTGCATACGCCATATCGGCGAACGGTGTGTGAGTGTTTGCTTCCAGGGTGTTTGTGCAATAGGGTGTAACACAGTTTGCTTCCTTATTGTCATTCAGGGATTTGTTCTGAACTGAAATTCAAAATTTTAGTGTGATTGGAAGCAAAGCAAAGCCAAACCAGAATTTAAATTAAATAAGGATTCTACCTATAAACAGGAGTCATTCCATCTCAATCCTTCAGAAATCATGGTGCAAAATGGAAATCAAAGTTTTCTGATCAAGCTAAAAAATTTGATTTCATTCAAATGGGACCACCTTCTTTTATTTGGCACCACCCCAAAGTATTGCATTTTTGGCGAAAATTGTAAAAACCTCCATATATTAAAACTGCAATATTTAAAGTACAAATACCGGAACAAGCCCATGATTGCCAGCAAAAAAGTAATTTTGTTACATCCTAGTGTGTATGTGTGTGTGTGTGGAAATTCTGTGTACTGATGATGTGAGTTGTAGCGAATTGTCCGTATGTTGCTTGAACACAACAAAAGTTTACTTATAAATGCGAGCTAATTTATAATGTTGGTGACGGTGTGACACTGATAGATGAACCTAATATTCATCAAAATTCAAATTTTCCGTATCGATACCACTGGAGTCAACTAGAATAATTGATATCAGCGATATGCAGTAAAGTCATTAATGTTGTTTCTTTAAAAGGTAATTTAGATAACTAAGGCTTTGAAAACAAAACATAAAAATAAAATGATTCATTCTCATACAACTCACACAGCAGTTGCCTCGACCCCTTTTCGATTTGCGTAAAACTTTGTCCTCAGTGGTAACTTTTGTCCCTGATCACGAATCCGAGGTCCATTTTTTGATATCTCGTGACGAAGGGACGGTACGGTCCCTTTCATTTTTGAACATGCGAAAAAGAACATGTTTTTCAATAATTTGCAGCCTGAAAAGGTAATGAGATGGGAATTTGGTGTCAAAGGGACTTTAATGAGAGATTGGACGCTTGATGGCGTACCCAAATTATTAAAAATATTTATAATAAAAAAAACGCTAAAAAAGTTATATTCAATTTCAATTCGATTATATTGGTGAATAAGCTCTTGAGTTAAGTGGTCCTTAAACGCAAATAAATAAATAAATAAATTGGTGAATAATCAAGATACAATCAGTTTTTTTTTTTGCAATTCATAACAGAGTTTTGGAGTTCCTTTCAGCTGTGTGTTGCATCATAATCCATTTTGGTACAATTATTTCTATAACTAAGACACTAACAAGAGCAAGAAAAATTTATAAAAAACTTGCTAAAATTGCAAAGGAAAGAAGAAAGAAAGAGAAAAGCTTATAACTAAATCACAGTATTTTATCCTTTGTAGATATGCTTGATAATCAGCTCCCCAATGGCTAGAAATTGCTCCGCCTTGTTACGGCAAGTCCGAAACCACGACATCATCTCCTCCGCGAGAGCAAAGAATTCCGGCAGGATGAAGAGATCTTCCCCGGTGACTTCTTGCTGGGCCGCATTGCCACTACCGGCAGCAACCACGCTGGCAAACGATCGCCCCTAGCCAGGAGGGAATGCTGAGTTGTCCGCGGGTAAAAAAGTTTTAAAAGCTGCCATTTTCCGTTACTTAACTATGAAAAATTTTTAAGCATGTCATCACACAGAAGGGTATTTTTTCATATAGAACATTTTTTTAATTTTTAAATTTCGTGTATTTTCTAAATTTTGCAGAATTATTTTTTAGAGTGTAATAATGTTCTACAAAGTTGTAGAGCAGACAATTACAAAAAAAATGATAAAGGATTTGCTTGTAACCATCAACGAATTCCGGAATATCTACGGTACAATTGTACATTTTTTTTCCTTTTCAAGAGTTAAAAATATAGACAAATCTGGATTTTTTTGCAACCGACGAATCCCATTTGGTCAATCACAAGTTATAAAATTTTGAAGAAAAAGAAATAGGGTAAAATGACTGTTGAGTGTTAAACTATACTAGATAATGTAAAATATCATTTGAAACGATCAAAAATGCTATTCAGATTATTTTTTGTTTCATTTTCAAAAACATTTTGGCTGAGAAAAATTCAAGGCGAATGTACGTAGTTTAGATCTGAAGAAATAAAATAACATCATTTGAGCAATTCTCTACCAAAACCGGAAATGGATTTTATTTCTATTTTTTTGATTTGGCTCAAACTTTGTGGGGGCCTTCCCTATGACCGAATAAGCTATTTTGTGTCATTGGTTCACTCATACAAGTCTCCATACAATTTTGGCAGCTGTCCATACAAAAATGGTACGTAAATATTCAAAGCGCTGTAATTTTGAGTGATTTTTCTGATCAATTTGGTGTCTTCGGCAAAGTTGTAGGTATTGTTGAGGACTTTTGAGGAAAAAAAATAGGTACACGGAAAAAAAATTTGCAGATTTTTTAATCAACTTTTTTTTACTAAAACTCAATTCCCCAAAAAACATATTTTTTGATTTTCGAAATTTTTTGATATGTTTTAGGGGACAAAAATCCGCAACTTTTGAGCCATAGAGAAACATGGTCAAAAAATCTTCTGCCGAGTTTTTATTTTTTGAAAAAATAGTGATTTTTGGAGATAATCGAAGTTTCATGCAAAAACAAATTTGACGTTATTTTTTAATGCAAAATTGAATTGGCAATTGAAAAGTACTTTACAGATTTTTTGATAAAGGGCTCCGTTTTCATGATATAGCCACCGAAAGTTTGAATTTAGCAAAATATTTGCAGTCTTTAGATTTTTAAAAATAGTGACCATGAGTGACTATTTCTAAATTTTTTTTTTTTTGAAAAGCTTAATATTCAATGTTTGGTTCTTTTAAAATGATAGTACTGATCTCAAAATTTTCAAAAAAAAAATTCCGAAAAGATCGGAAAATTTTACGAATGTTTCATGTTATAACATTGAAAATCGGACAAATAGTTGCTGAGATATCGTCATTAGAAAATGGTGGGTTGTTTTGGTGAGATTTAGAAAACTTCAATTTTCGTGTTTCTTTTTCTTAAAGCGGCTCTATCTCAGCAACCCGAGGTCCAATCTTCAATGTTTTTTAGACAATTTTATAGTAAAATTTCTGAACTTTTCAAAAAAATATTTTCAGAAATGGTCACTTATGGCCGCTATTTTTAAAAATCGGAAAACTGCAAATATTTCGCTAAAATCAAACTTTCGGTGGCTATATTTTGAAAACGAAGCCCTTTATCAAAAAAACTTGTGGAGTACTTTTCAATTGCAAATTAAATTTTACATTAAAAATAATGTCAAATTAGTTTTTGCATGAAACTTCGATTTTTTTTCCAAAAATCATTATTTTTTGATAAATTCATAACTCGATGGCAGATTTTTTTTACCATGTTTCTCTATGGCTCAAAAGTTGTGGATATTTGTCCCCTAAAATATATCTAAAAATCTCGAAAATAAAAAAAATATGTATTTTGGAAAATTGAGTTTCAGTGAAAAAAAAGTTGATTAAAAAATGTGCAATTTTTTTTCGTGTACCTATTTTTTTCCTCAAAAGTCCTTAACAATACCTACAACTTTGCCGAAGACACCAAATTGATCAGAAAATTCACTCAAAAGTTACAGCTGTTTGAATATTTACATACCATTTTTGTATGGACAGCAGCCAAAATTGTATGGAGACTTGTATGGGTGAACCAATGACGCAAAATAGCTTATTTGGTCATAGGGAAGGCCCCCACAAAGTTTGAGTCAAATCGAAAAATACAAAAAATAAAAATGGTCGAAATCGGCCGATGTCGTAGAAAGTTGCTCATTTGAAATATCAAAAATAATTTTATGTATTTAACTTATTCGAAACATTTTATTTCGAAAATAATAGAAGGTACTTGATTAATGATTTATTGTATAGATAACAAATATTTAAAAAAAATGTTTGCGAAATTACTGAATTTATAATTGAATATTATTGTGACGACTTCCATCAATTTTATGACTATCGTTCGTAGAACGCTTTCTACGTGTTTTTTTTTTCAGAATAATACCAGACATGTTTAAAAACAAAACTTTTAAAACACCAATTTCTTTAGTGCTGTAAAAAAATTGTACAGCCGGCTCATGTTGATTCCTTTTGAAATTGATGACTGATCCATTCTCCTTGAAAATAATCATTGGCTTTACAAAAAAACATTAATAAAAGCAAAGTTATCATGAAATTGAAAACAATATTAAATTCTCAATTAAATCTAAAAATGTTGTAGAGTAAATCTAATTGTTAGAGTTAAAGAAGGCTAAACATTCATAAACAAAAAAAAAATTGGAAAGCCCACCGATTTATTGAAATGAACTTAATTTATATTTAAATTTTTCAATCGTGAAAACCACGGTAGTGTCTGAGTCAGTTCAGAGCAAACTTTCCTCGCAAAGACAGTGACCTCCACCGATAGCTTAAACTTAATTATTCATATTAACGACCCGAACGTCCCTGATTAAATTAGAGCAAACCATCTCCCGGTGTCTGCACAGCCTGACAGCAAAACCCAGCACCGAAGTCAACGATCCGGTGTGAACTTTCAGCACCATTCTCCTCCCTAACCTCAAGCCCTTGCTTAGATTGCATGAAAAGCCACCATCATCGGGAAAAACCACCCACCGGATAGATTGCTCGACTCTCCCCCTCCTCCCCTCAAAAATAAACGGGTTATCCAAGGGTAGAACTTTAAAATAGCCATACTCGTAAACATTGCCACCTAACGAGACAACTTTTTCGGACGAAGGAGACGAAATCTTTGCGACCAGTCTCCGGCATCTGCTGCAGCACCAGGGGCGTCCCTTTTTTGTGCCCAATTCCTTCTCCTTCTCCTTTGGGAAAAACGGGAAGATTTCCCCGGAGGGATCAACACCTTGTTCGGGAAATGTTGCTGATGCTGCCTTGGCCTTGCTCTGCGTTTTTTTCTTTCTGGTTTGGATCGAGTCAAGACGGTTCATGTGGCGTGACGTGGAAAAGCTGGTTCCGAAATGAATAAAACACTTTATGGCACTGTCCGGTTGCAGATAAGAACATTTTACGATTATTATTGCTGCTGCTACTGCTAGCCTTTGAAGGTTTGCGTCCTGGCTTTGAAGACTGAAGTCATTACACGGTATTGATTGAGCAGTGGCAGTTGGAGAATGGAAGAATGATTTTTTTTTATAATTTTATGTATTTTTCAACATAAGTTTATTTATAAAAAGAATAAAATCAAAAACCATTCAAAAACCGTCACTAAACCTCTTTTCCAATTTCCAAACAGCACAATAATCCGATAAAAGGTCATCACAAACTAACAATAACAACACTAATAAAAATCCTGTTGATTGAGTCCGTTCGTGTGTCACATTCGATTCTCCATCCCAAAAAGGGGCCATCGAAAAACTAGGATTAGTATTGTTAGGCTCGTAATAGCTTCCGATTTCCCCTTCCTTCCCACCTAAAATTCCACCCTTTTTCCCCATTTCACGATAAGAGGCCTTTCCGCAAAGTATTTTTTTTCTCGCCAAAATAAACAGGGAACATTCGAAACAAAACTCAGTGCGATTCGATTCGACACGGCCCCGTCATGTAAACGGTTTTATTGCGTCGCTTTTTGATTGTTTTATTATCGGATAACCCCATTAAACTTAATCCGGAAACCGTTACGAACTAGTGCCGTTCTCCACTCGAGTTTCGATAAGCCGGGTGGAAATTATACAGTGGACCCCACACCCTAGTGATGATGGGGTGTTATAAAAATCGGGAAAATGGTAAACGGGGAAAATGAAAGGTCGTTAGCGATTTCCGGAAAATAATTTCATGAGTTGATATTTGGAGTGATGTTGAGGTATTGTAGAAGGCTTTTTCTGGTGTTCGTTAACAGCTTGTTAAAAGTATACAATAATGAGCAGATGAATCAATACTTGAATATTTTGAAACATCAAGAGTTTTCGAACCAATCACTAGTTCATGACCCTCCATAACAAAAAGATTATCACTCAGGAAATATCTTCAAATAATGGAGAACTCCTTGGAAATTCACACAGCAATCTTAAATATGTCCATTTCATTTCTAGCTTTCATAGTATGTTACATATTTACATTAAAAAAGGATGTTATTTTAACCATGACTAATGTTGTTCCAAAGGCCTTAATCAAAAAAAATATTGCTAAGATAATTTGTTGAATAACTGAAATCACGATTCAAGATGTTAAATCAATTTTAAAAACCTTTTCGTGAAAATTTTATATTCTTTAAATAAAAAATGTCCAATAGCTTCTTCCATTTGCAAAAAGCATATCCAAAAAAATTCTAGGGCTCATTTTTTTTCTGGGAAATAATAAAAAAAAAATATAGGTCAAATCAGCATCATATTTTTGTGGTTCTTTCTGGGTTCCAAAAACCATCCAAAATTTAGAAGCGATTGGTTGAGCCCTCGATTGGCGTAAAGCAGGCCTGCCCAACCTTTTCGGCTCAATTTTCACAATTTTGATCGTCAAAATTACAATTGTTGATTTTTTCATGGTTTCTTTGATGGAATCGGTTCTCAGATGACCAGTGAACATAACTTTACCAAAAGTTTGAAAAAATATTTATACAAGTCGTTTTTATCTACATTTTACGTCAAAAATCAATCCGGCCCGCGGGCCGGACCAATTTTTCAATTAAAACTTACATAAAAACGACCTGCAAAAATATTTTTTCAAACTTTTATCAAAATGTTCACTGGTCATCTGAGAATCGATTCCATCAAAGAAACCATGAAAAAATCAACAATTGTAATGTTGACGATCAAAAATGTGAAAATTTAGCCGAAAAGGTTGGGCAGGCCTGGCGTAAAGCAATTGAATTTTTATTTTTATATTTTTTTATTTTTAATCGAATTTAAAACCAACACAATAACGTTCAAATTGAGAATATGCTCTAAAATTTTCCCAAAGAAAGTATGGTGCCATCTGGCTACTATCTGAAGATGCAGACTTCTAAAAACTGGTCTAAAACGTGATTTTTGCATTTAAAACCAGTATTGAAAATGCTGTAATTTTTGACAAGAGCAAGATAGCATTAAACATAAACATTATTTAAATCAAAATGCATACTAAATTCAATCGCTTTGCGTCGATTGGGGTCTCAACCAATGGCTCCCAAATTTTGGGAGGTTATTGTGGGCCCTAAAAAGAACCAACAAAATATGTTTACTAATTTCGATTCCACCCTAGTGACCTACGCCGAGCTTGAAGGGTTTAAAAATGGTAATTATCGTAATCTTGTTGCAAAATCCACAATTGAAAAAAAAAATTGTAACTTCGAGCCATTTTGACCGATTTTCGAAAAAAATAAATGACGAAACCTAGTTATTTCAAACTCTTAACTATTTTTCCCAAATAGCCAAACTTAACAAAAGTCGAATGAAAATCTCATTTCGAGCTCAGAGCTATATATATTTTTTAAATGTGCGTTTTTTTTTTTTGAGAAAATTTACGAAAATTGCTTTTTTTTGGAACCATTCTAGCACGAATCTTATTTATGTTGACCAAGGAACCCCCAGAAATATGTTGAGCCCGATCGGAAAACTTTTAAATTTATTAAACCAACACAATAGCGTAAAAATTGAGAAAATTCTCTTAAACATTTCCGAAGAAAGTATTGTGCTATTTTGCTCCTGTCAAAGGATAAAGCGTGCTCAAAACTGGTCTAAAACGTTATTTCCGAGCAAAATCCTCTTTTTATAATTATGAAATGACATGTTTTCGATAAAAATAATGGATTTTCATCAACTTTAATATTCAATTAAATTCAAATAATTTTAAAAGTAAATAATCAATTCACTATTCCGTATTTTATATAACATAATAGAGTTAAAGAGTTCCATTAAATTATACTTTGTACTATATTTCATTTTGATTTTATTGAATATTTTTACTAAGGAGTTTAAATAAAAAGAATAATAACAATTAAAAATACCACCAAGAACATGTTTTAAATATTTTATTTATTTTATTTTTGATTGAATTCTTTCACAAAAGTTTTGACTTGAAAACCGTGATTTTCATCAAATTGTGCCATTGCTTAAAACATATCATCCTTTAATCTGCAGATGCGTAAATAACTGATCACTTTTTATTGCTAAAATTTTACATTTATTCAGCGACAAAAGTATGTTTTTAAAAATTAAGTATTACAGTCCAGACTCGATTGTCCAAAGCCTCAATTGTTTGAAGTTAAGATTGCCCGAAGTTCAATTATCGGAAGGTGTCTTAAAAATGTCGTAGGGTAGGGTAGTCATCAATGAGGCACTTTTGGTTTTTAACATTCAACGATTTTTATATTTTTTTCATCAGCATGTTTTAATGAGCTTTTTGTTGCAATTTCTTTCTTTTAATGTGTTCTAACATTGACCAAAATATGAGATCGATCCGACCTCTACAGCCAGAGTTATTCAACTGTCTCATTGTAGACGCACTTGGCAGGAACAATGAGACACTCTACGAAAATCAATACTTTTCTTGTAAAACATCATGTTTTGGTATTGTTCCATTGCAGGTGACTTGCCTTGAACATTTTAAAGCAATTTTGCCAACTTGAAACTTCAAGTAACAAAAGTTATACTAAAAAGTATTTAAATTTAGTAAAATCCATTTATTTATACCAAATAACTTTATATTTTTGGCCAAATGAAGTCAAAACTCAATAAATATGCCAAAAATCACTTCCAATTCATGTTTTGAATGATTTCCCTAGATTTTGAAAAGCTTAATGAATAAAATTCAAAGTGTCTCATCGTTACCCTTGGGCTGAAAAGAGTGGGGAACAATGAGACAGCCCTGGATTCTGGGTATATTTTTAATTTTGGTCAAATCTAATGAAAGGCCATTGTAGCCCAACTCGTGCCCTATGAAATGACGAAAGAAATTTGGAGAAATATTAGTTTTTGTTTTATTGGCAGCCTATGAGCGAAAATTTAATCTTCAGTCATAATTTACTTTTACACCCCGAAATCAAACATTAATGAATAACTTTGCAAGGGAGCGTCCATAACCAAAGCCACTATTATGGCAGACGTGTATCCAGTAGACACACCTTTCCCCAAATATGAGCCTGATTGGTTGAAACTACGACTTGTGAGAGCCATTTTATCATTGTTCCCCGTGTCTCATTGATGACTACTCTACCCTATAATCGAATCACGAACAAAACTTTTTTTTGTATTTTTAAGTCCATATTTTTTAATTTGCTGAACAATTTCGTATTTTTAAATTTGCTACATTATAATTCTAGTTCTATGACCCATTTTTGGCAAATTTATGCATTTTCTCAATATTTGACCACGGCCATTTTGGCCGCCATTTTTTATTACAAATTGTCAAATCAATTTAGAGTATTTTTGGGATCATAATCGAGTTCAAAGGTCCAAAATAAGACAACAACAAAAAGTTTTTGTAATTGAATAATAAATTAGGCACCATCCTAGAGTACGTCAAGTTTAAATCGATCAAAATTCACCTTCGCCTCATCTCTTGAAATTTGAACCATAATAAATTACGATGCTATTGTTTTGACAAAAAAAAGTTTGCTACATTTTTTTGCATCGGCAAAGAATATCTCGTTAGAACTTTTCTAGTGAATCCTAACGATACATGCAACACAAGCTATCGACTCCATATCGAAATCATCCCGTGCCGGGGCTAGGCAGTCGGGACTGGCTGAAGTGCATAACATGTGTTTCCACCACACACCAGTGATAATATTTTCATAAAATTTTCATGTACTTTTAATTAAAACGACGACGACGATGGAGGATGCAACATGTGTAGTCAAGTGTGCAAACATTTTCATTACACGAAACTAGTCATAGACGGGCAGGGACTTTGGACCTTTGGATGTTGTGTGTTGCGCATTACTGGTGGTTACAAGAGGGGAAAGGGGGGTTTGGAAAAACTTTCCACACTCTCGATAGTGCAAACAAACACGTAACTAATCAACTGACCATTTCCCTCCGGGCATTCTCCGGGTTGAAGAGAGGCCGCCGCAGTGCTGCTGGCTTATTGATGGATATTGGATTACCTGCACAGAGTTTTTGGAGCCGAGAAAGGGGTTTCGAGATAAATTATTGCGAAAGTTAGTCCATTGCTATGGCTTCATTATCCGTTCATTGTCGGGGGATTATTGAACAAATTTCTGAGAACGTTATTATACGGATTGCTGAGCAGGTTGAAACTTGATGAAAACTATTGCTAATGAGTTTGAATGGTTTCAGATTTGCACATTATGATGTGTTGAAAGCAGATAGATATTAAATTTATGCTTTTTATTCACAACAAATTTTTGCAACTTGGATACAAATCACTTTAAAATTTACTCTAGATTAAAACGCATAAATAACAACATTTCGTTGAACCACTCATCGTCCTTTGCTTCCTAGAAGGACCAAACAGAAAACTTCACCACTCTCAATGTTGACTTAAAATCCTTCAGCCTCCCCTTGCTTTTGCCACAGTAACCCACATCGCGATTGCGAGACCAACACACACAGGTTCCCCATCGAACCCGGTCCAATCCGATTCAATTTGAAACAGATGGAACCAAAACACCATAAAGCTTTCACAAACTTTCATTTTCAATTTTCCCACTTTTCCGACCGCCATCATTTATAACCTCCTTCGAAAACACACGTCCACCCACGATGGCACTTCCTTCTACACAGAAAAAATGTTAAAATTTAACCAACATCAAACCCAAAAAGAAATTTTCAAATATTTAACAAAACTTTTTTTACCGTGCCATTCCTAGTGTGGCTTTTGGCCGTCCTGGCCCTGGTCCTGGTCCTGGGGGTTTGGTTATCGTGATTGGTGACGGTGGGTGAGTCCTCTTGTACTATGAGGCCGACACCACCCTTTGCTGTTGGCCGGAAGGACGAACAGTGTTTTGCTATTATCGGGTGCCGTATCGGTTCTGGTTGCTGCAGCTTCTCGTCGTGCAACCAGTTAGTGAAGCTCGCTGGAAGAGAACGAGAGTTATGCGTCACAACCAGGCGTGGGGTTGACTATTTTCGTTTGGCGTTGTGATTTGAAACACGTGGAATCAACAACAACAGTCAACAGGAGCTTGGGAATGTGACATATTTTTGTTCGTTTTACAGTAATGTTTGAGAATTTTAATAAGCGGTAGATCGGGACTCAAATCCCGGCTCGGACCAATACAACTGGTGACCTTTTCTCTTCTGGACCTGTACCTGTACCTGTACCCTATCTCGACACCTTAGAGAAGGCAACCTATGGAATGTTAACATTAACCATAACATGTTAACATTAGTTGAGTTAAAACTGCCACTGTTACTCTTCAAGAGTGTTCTCCTCAGGAACTGGGAAAGATTTACTTTTTGTTTGACAAGTTATTTTTTTTTTCCTATTCATTACTTCGATACCAGATTGTGCATAATCCTAAACTCTTTTGTGTAGCTATTTTTAAAGTCCTAATTGCAACTTACAGCATTAAGGAATACTCCAAATGCATCAGAAAATCCCTTCTCAGGATACAGATATTCGAATATTCTCAAGCTTATTTTGTACATGTGACTTTTTTCACTGAAAGTAAAAATTTCAAAATAAGCTATTTTTAATTTTAGTTTTTTTATGTTTTGAAGCAATATTTGTCAAAGTTTATGAGCCCTTCCCTCCCCTTCCCCCACTCCTTTATAATCGGCTCGAAAACTTGGGGGGCAACAAAACTATTTTTTTTTAATACTTCACAATATCCACGAAATTTTGAGTGCAATCTGCTAAAAACAATTTTACATTCTCCTGTGTTTAAAATCGTTTTTAAAATGTTTTAGATCAAATTAAAATATTTTCAACTTTAGTGAAATAGCACAGCACAGCACCGCAAAAAGCACCTCTGCAAAAAAAAAATGTTTTCTTCAGCACTTAGATTTTTTGACTAATGACTAATGACTAATGATTTGAAAATTTTTTCACAAAAATACGAAATCTTACAAAAAAAAACTTGTTATTTACAATAATATATTTTATCATGCGAAATTATTGTTTTTATTGTATTTTGTAAAATACTTAAATTTTCACAAATTACTGTAAATTTTCGAAAACACTAAAATTTTTGTAACTTGCAATATGAATTAACGGTGCACATAAACCAGAGCTTTTGCACCCAGATTTTTGTTACAGACATTTTAGTATCTTCAAAACTACGGGAACTATCGATATTTTTTTTTATTCATCCCCTAAGCTACTATTTTCAAAAAGATTTACAACAAAATTTGTCAATTTTTAAAATCAAATTATTCCAGGATTGGGTCCGTAAGTTCAACAATTTTGGAATAAGAAGACGACAACTTCCTTGGTTGCTGTGTACCCTTAAAGGTTTTTCTTGTTATATACTCAAATTAATAAAAAAAATTAAACACTTTTTTTTTATCGAAATTTTAGATTTTTGGAAAAACGGCATTTTGTGAATATTTTAGTATTTCACAAACAAAACTTTAATAAAGTTAAAATTCATAGAAAATTTTACTTCGTTTGACACTCATATTGCACATTATGAAAATTCGAGTATTTTTGATAGAACGGCGATTTATAAAAATTTTAATATTAAGAAAAAGTAATGAAGTGAAAATGCATACAAAACTTCAATTCCCGTAAAAATACGGTACTTAGAGAAAATTTTAGTATTTAACAAAAAAAACTCTAATCATGTGATAATGCAAACAAAAATTCTCGTTGTTCGATACCGATATATCAAATTAGGAAAGTCTAAGTATTGATTGACTGCCAATGAGCTGCTACTCCGTTATTGACGGAACAAATTAGGAAAGTCTAAGTTTTTTCGAAAAATATGTTGTTCTGTGAAAATTGAAGTAATTTACAAAAAAAATAATCTAATGATGTAAAAATGCATCTAAAATTTCGCTTCGATTGCAAATTATGGAAATTTGAGTATTGAGCAATTCTCTGAGATTTCGGCCATTCGATTTTTTTTGTATTTTTCAATCCGGCTGAAACTTTTTTGGTGCCTTCGGTATGCCCAAAGAAGCCATTTTGCATCATTAGTTCGTTCATATAATTTTCCATACAAATTTGGCAGCTGTCCATTAGGGTGCCCAGAAAAAATGACGGTTTTTTGGGTAATTTTAAGCATCTGTGTAATTTTGAGCGACATTGGATGAGATTAACCCATTGATACCCGAGCCTAAAGTTGGTGAGAAAAATGTTTTTCATACGAAAATGACTTTTTTAAATCGCTAATAACGTTTCAGGATCGAATTTTACAGCTTTGGTATGTTCTAAAAAGTTTTAGAGCATTAAATTTTCAATAAGAATCTCACTTTTGGGAATATTTGGATGAAAGTAGCGCACCGTGCAGACCAAACCGTAAGAAACTCGGGTTTTCCATACATTTTTTCGATTTTTCCCACACAAACTTCACCTCCGAGTATCAATGGGTAAATGATGACCGATTTTACTCATATTTGGCCCAGAGTCCTAAAATAAGTCAAGGAACCATATTCAGCTTGTGGAGCGAGGTTTTGAAAAAAAGTCCCATATTCTGGGCACCCTGTGTCCATACAAAATGATATGTGAAAATTCAAAAATCTGTATCTTTCGAAGGAATTTTTTGATCGATTTGGTGTCTTGGGCAAAGTTGTAGGTATGGATATGGACTACACTGAAAAAAAATGATACACGGTAAAAATTTTTTGGTGGTTTTTTATTTCACTTTTTGTCAATAAAACTATTTTTATTTTTTTCCATTTTCTGATATGTTTTAGAGGACATCAAATGCCAACATTTCAGAAATTCCCAGAATGGGCAACAAATCTTTGACCGAGTTTCGATTTTTTTAATCAATACAGATTTTTTTTTTAAATCGAAATATTGGTCGCAAAAAAATTTCAACTTCATTTTTCGATGTAGAATCGAATTTGCAATCAAAAAATACTCTAGTGAAATTTTGATAAAGTTCACCGTTTTCATGTTATAGCCATTTTCAGGTAACTTTTTCAAAATATTCGCAGATATTCATTTTTTAAAATAAGTGCCCATGTTTGCCCACTTTTGAAAAAAATATTTTTGAAAAGCTGAGAAAATTATCTATATATTGCTTTTTTGTACTTTGTTGATACGACCCTTAGTTACTGAGATGTAAATGCAAAGATTTAAATACAAGAAAATTTATGTTTTCTAAGTCTCACCCAAACAACCCACCATTTTCTAATGTCGATTTTCTTGTTTTTAAACCTTTGCATGGCAATATTTCAGCAACAAAGGGTCGTATCAACTAAGTTCAAAAAAGCAAAGTATAGAGAATTTTCTCAGGCTTTCAAAAATATTTTTTCAAGAGTGGGCAAAAATGGGCACTAATTTAAAAAAAAACGAAAAACTGCGACTATTTGAAAAAAGTTACCTAAAAATGGCTATAACTTGAAAACGGTGAACTTTATCCAAATTTCACTAAAGTACTTTTGGATTGCAATTCGATTTTACATCGAATAATGAAGTTGAAATTTTTTTGCGACCAACATTACGATTATTTTTTTAAATCTTAAATTTTAAATTGATTCAAAAAATCATAACTCGGTCAAAGACGAAAACCGTCTCAACAATAACGATAGAACTATTATTGAACCTAGACGAATATTAGTCCGTTTTCCAATGTTTGAACTCACGTGAAATTTTTGGCTCTTTCCATTTTAAATTACATTGAAATTTTAAAACCAAGTTTGATATTTCAAAAAAGCTACTATCACTTGTGTTAGACATTTTCAAATTTTAAAATCAATTCTAAAATTTCTAAAAAAAATTTATTAAAAAAAGCAAAAAAAAAACACTTTCTTAGCTAAGATTTCCAAATTCACAAATGGACTTTTTTTATGAACAATTTTTTTTCCTGATTACCAATAAGGTAAACAGGAAAAATACCAGATACTTCATTCTTCGTTTTTTTAGGATTTAACTTGTCTTATTCTTACAAAAGTGTTCAATTCAATTCAATTCAATGTTTCCAGCAAACAACACTTTTCCAGTTCTATTGTGGGACACTCCGACTTTCTGCGTAATTCACCCCCGGGAGCGCAGTTCCATTACGGAAGCCGACAGTTGAATAATATTATTACTAAACTTTTCAATTTATTAGTACACACCATTTCACGAACCATTGAACAAATTACCTTGAGTGGTCGTCGTCGTACCTGAATGAACGAGCAGCAGTGCGATATTGTAGTCTAACTTGAGAAGAGAGAGAAAAAAAGCAATGGAATCGCTGGACGACGAACCCCTTCGCACTGTCTCTGTGTGCTGGGAGAAATTGCGAAATGGAGTTTAAGATTGCGAATGATAATATAACAAGCCATTACCCATTCCAAAACTTGGGTTACTGTAGGAAGGAGGGAAATTGGTCACGAATCAAATGTTTAACGCTAGGAAAAAAACAAAATTCAATTCCATTTTACTCAAAATTAATTAAAATTTTCAAATTATTTTGCTAAATTAATAAAAAATTATTTCAAAATAACGCACCTTAACAATTTTGAAAGAAACAGTTCACCATTACAGTTCACTTCCGGCCACTATTCAGCAGAAAATGGGGGGACAACTTCGGGTTGAAGGTAGCATTCCCCCCTCGGAGTGGAATGGAAAACAATCTGCTGTTGCGCAACCTGGGCAGCTTCCGGACCGTGTCCCGTTTTCGCACCAAAAGTTGGCATGGCCCGGAAGGTGGGTGGTGGTGCTGCCTCGGAAGAATTCCCAAAACGCCGAAAAGAAAGAGTTTTGACATAAACATGAAGTAAATTTAGATGCAAACTTTCTCGCTTTTATTGCCGAGCTGTCGACTTCCGGTGTGCGCACCACACGGGAAAAAAAGTATGGGGGACTTTTGCCGAAAAACGACAAAACCAACCAAAGTTTATGACTGCGCTGTGGGAGGAGTTGGTTTGGTTGTAATTTTTGGGGTGTTAGATTGTTTTTCTTGTTATGATATGTTATTATGACTTAATATAACAATAATTAGTTATTTGGATTTTTGAAACCCACTTTTATTTAGAAACGTTTATAAAAAATAATAAAATAAATTTGTATCACTATTCAATCGATAACCTGACTTCACTCGAGCCATCGAAATTATTCCCAGCAGCTATTTTTCTTCGTTCACAAAAGCATCGCACCCCCCACGGATCCTCCAGCCAACCCAAAACCACATCACGGAGACCAACGCAAATTAATTAGTGTCCGAAACATCAAAGTCCACCTGGCTGCAACAGCGGCCACTTGTTCCCACACAGACCACCGTCGTCCACCAACGATAGCCAGGTAGCCAAACTAAATTAGTTTCGATCAGGTGTACGACCGGAAAATAAAACACCAAAACCGACATCTCGTCAGCTGTGTGTTATCTTGTGACATAGACCATTTTGGTCGAAAATGAGTTAATGATGACGTTTTGCTATACTTAACAAACACTACAAGATGCTTTAACCCGATTTTGGAAACTCGCTTCCGTTTCCCGGATATCGCAATACACACTTGTGACATAGACCATTTTATCATCAAAATGATCGTGCACACTTGTGACACGTCATACATGTTGTTGGAAAATGTGGAAAATTTTTCTTGTTTTTCACAAATTTATGTTGATACATATTTTTTGAAGGCAATGCAATCTTTTGTTTTCGGAAATATAGTGATTAAGTCGGCTAAACTATTGATTTAAGCTTATTTTAGTTTGTATGGGAATTCTGTGCACACTTGTGACACGTAGTACAAATTTACTTTCGAAACACACTTGTGACACGTGCTTTTCAGATTTTTGATTACATAATTTACTGTATCTTTCAACTGGTGTAACCAAATTAGTTGAAACTTGGAGCGTTTGTTAAGCGATAGTATACGAACCGATTGCTTCAAAAAGTTTGGCTCTACCATTCATAGTTTTGAAAATATTTATCATCAAACTTTAAAAATCGATTTTCTCGAAAAGTACCAAATGGTCGTTGTCACAAGATAGCACACAGCTGACGATCTGATAGATGCATCATCGAACCTCACCCCTCTCTCCCTTCCAGGATTGGCTTTCAAAGTGGACGGGGAAAACCCGACCGTTTGTGAAAGCTAATTTTCCCATTAAAATCCTCCGGCTGACCAAACATTGAAGCACACGCACACACACACACACTTAGCGGACACGTGGGATCGGGCACTCAAAAATGGGATTGAATTTTCCAAGCTTGGCCGATGATAAATTAATTTCTGTGTTAGCTTCTATTTTTCGCAAACATGTACCCTCCTCCACCTAGTTGTATGTTGGCATAGGAAAATGCCTCCGGGAAATCACGACCTAATTGAATTTTGATAGATCTGGTCGAGCACAAAGAGGCAGGGATTGGGTTTTGGCGCTAGAAAGGAAGTTGGAAAAGTTTGCGAATAAAAAACGTTTCGCGAAACTATAGCATTTTGTAATTTTTGACATGAAATTAAATGGATTTGAATGAAAAAGGGGAGCAATTCAATGACAAATTTGTCAATTTGCAGCACTTTTATCCAATGTAGTCTAAACTGATATAGTGATATAGTGATTCCACGTCAAACCAGAAGGATGCAGTTCAAAAGTGCTCCAATACGGCTATGAACCGTATTTTTTGTTTGGCGATAAGGGTGGTCCTATCTAAAATATAATGATAAAAAATTGCATTTTCCTGAATGTTTTACGTAACATATCCAATAATGATGAATATCCATTAACAAGATTCTGAGATAAGATATTTTGAAAAAAAAAATATGTCGGATATAAATCGAACTTAAAGTACAGGTAAGATTTTTTCTTAAGTTTATTATTTTTAAAACACTGGGGTAGGCTAAACAAAGTCCATGTATAGAAAAATAATTACGTTCAAAATTCTTAGTTAAAATTTCGAGGTAACTTCGATAGTCATAGTTTTTTTGTTGAAATCATATTTAAGATGTTCAAACTTTAATTGTACGTTAAATGTACCATCACTAAAGTAGTTGATATAGTTTTGAAGAAAAAAAATCAATGTTTATATTTAGTTAACTATGTTTATAAGCGTTTGAACAAAATACATATAAATTTTAGGTAAAATTGTTAAAAAGTGGGAATTTTGCGTGAAATTTGTTAAAACTAGTTTTGTTTATAATATTATCGATTTATATTGCATTTAATACTGAAAGCGATTTATATTGCATTTTATACCGAAGCGCGAATCACAAGTTTGCACTTATTGCATGAAATTTGTTGTTTCAAAAACACATATTATTTATTATTTACAAACTTATTTATCCTTCTCCTTATGAAAATTGTCCAAAGAATCCGAAATTGCATTCCGATTTCCGATTCAAAATCATGTTCATTGAGAAAATCATGATTCTTTGAGATGCTTAAAATAATGACTTTCATCAACATTTTCTTAACTTTTTAAACTTTTCAAAATTTTATGAAAAGTTCTTCTTGAGGTACTTTGAACACTTCTCTACCACGATCAGTATGATTCTAAACCATTCCTTACGTTTTTTTATTGTACTCTTCATTTTGCGGAAAAAGCGCAAACCTATCAAAGTCACCCCGACTATCAAAGTCACCCTATTTTACGGTATCATGCTTCTCCATCGATATGAGTTCGCAGTACATATACTGGAGACGCGTGGTGCTTTATCTCCAATGTAAGTTATGATTTTAATAATCTGAAAATATTGTTTTCAATGAGCACAGAAAATTTCAGAAAAGTTTTACTTTTAACATTGAAAATTTGATCAATAGTTTCCAGGATATCATCGATTGACGATTGAGGTTCAATTAGGTAGAACTAAAACAATTTTATTTTTTTTATTTTAGTTCTTTACAAAGCCAATTGTAGAAAAAACTAACTTAATCCACCTACGTGGTAGGAGCCTTCCTCACTTATTTCCAACAATGGCTGATGTGATGGAATTGTACAAACATTTCATCTATTTTTTAGATCCGGAATAAAAAAGTACATAAATATCACTTAAGTGGCCATACCTCGAGACAGGGTTGCCAGATCATCAATGTTTTGGACTTGTTGAAAAGGTTTTTTGATAACCTAACCAACGATGGGTCGGATGGTGGAACCGGACATAGTTTACATACATTCAAATTAGATCCAGCTTCACCTAAGTGACCATAGCTCGAGAAAGGGTTGCCAGATCTTCAATGTTTTGGACTCGTTGGGAAGGTTTTTTAATAATCTAAGCAACGATGGGTTGGATGGTGGATCCGGACATAATTTACATACATTTAAGTGAGATCCGGCTTCCAAAAAGTACATCATTATCACTTGAGTGGCCATATCTCGAGACAGGGTTGCCAGATCTTCAATGTTTTGGACTCGTTGGAAAGGTCTTTTCATAACCTAACCAACGAGGGGTTGGATGGTGGATCCGGACCTAGTTTACATACATTTAAGTGAGATCCGGATATATGTGAAAACACATTTTTATACATAACTTTTGAACTACTTATCGAAACTTCAATCTGTATAAAACTCGATCTATGGGACCCTAAACCAAGTCGAATGCAACCGGTTCGGGTCAAATCGGTTCAGCCAGTGCCGAGAAACATGAGCTAGTTTGTTGGTCACATACATACATACACACACACATACACACAGACATTTGTTCAGTTTTCGATTCTGAGTCGATATGTATACATGAAGGTGGGTCTACGACGTTTTTATACAAAGTTCATTTTTAGAGCAGGATTATAGCCTTACCTCAGTGAGGAAGGCAAAATTTTCTCAGCTTTTCGAAAACATGTTTTAAAAAGATGGACAATGATGGACACTATAAACTAAAAAGACAATATTGTGGACCTAATGCCTATAACTCAAAAACGGTGTACTTTATCAAAATTTCAACAAAAGTTCTTATTGATTTAGGACTCAATATTGAATCTTAGAAAAAAGTTTTTAATTTTGTAAATGATTTTTTTTGAAAAGTATCGAGTTTTCAAAAAACTATTTATTTAATTTTTCAAAAAAAATCAGCTTGGCAAAAAACAAAAAATCCGTCGCGTCCTATTGCTCAAAAGTTGTCACATTTTGTGTTTTAAAACATATCAATAATCGAAATGGGTAATGTTAGCCAAATCGAGCTTTTTTATATCAGGCCGATGCAAATATTTTTCAAAGTTTTGGTTCCTCGGCTATAACATCGGCAAAAATAAAATAAAAATTGAAATAACAAGCCAAAGTTTCAACATTTGAATGCAGAACTTGTTGTTTTAAAAGGTATTTTTGTTTTGCAATCATTAATTTTCAAAAAATGTAAGATCCGAAGAAAATAAAAAACAAATTGCGAAAAAAAACTGTTAGCAATATCAAACATCGAAAAAATTCAAAAATTCTTTAAAGTTTCAAATCAACCGAAACAAGCTTAAAAAGGATTCTAAACGCATGGGAATGCATTTTAAATTGATTTCCTCTGATTGCACTTGAATTTTCATTGTAATTTTGAAGTTCTTAAAAAAAAATTGCCCTCTGATTTTTCGGGTTAACTTTGAAGGGTGACAAAAACTTAAATGAAATTTGTACCAGCCTTAAAATTTATTTGAAAAATAGGAAGTTTTTTTTAGAGTGTAACTATTTTTTTTTTTTTGAATAGTCCTAATCATAACCATCAATTTTGTCAAATCATGTTTTGATAGCACTTTTCTTTGGAATTTAATGATGTAAAATGGTTTATCTGATCCTAAAAAAATACAAAACTTCAAATCAGGTTTCTTGCCGAAATTATAGAGAACTGTTCATAAAAAAACAAGGACTCTAAAATAAAGAAGAGAACTTTTCTAGAAATATATCAAAATATTTGTCAGCCAAAGATTTTTTTTAATATTCAGTTTTGAAACATTTTATTAATACTTTCTGGATCGACCGGACAATCTTTTTCCAAGATAAGAAAATATACCTACTATTGTATGGACTTTGACCAAAATTGTAAAAAAAAACAAATTTCGCAAATGATTTTAAACATTTAGAATAAGTTTAAATCTGAATGATGCGTAACCTTAGTAAAACTAATAACTAAAAGCTACTTCGCTGCACAGAAAATAAAGAGTTGAATTTTGTAGGATGAAAATAGTTTTGGTTAAATATTAACTATTTTTTGAGAAAATTGACTCATTTTTTTGTTTTATAAAATGTGAAATTCAACAGACATCAATTAAATGTAATATTACTTATTTTTTGACGCAAAATCTGTCACCATTCCCAGCACCATTGGTAACATTACCATTTTTTTCTGTGTGGCATTCGTGGCAATGTTTATTTTTGCCGAAGACAATTTTAACTTGACCATTGGACCTTTTACTTCTGTGGTATTTGTATCATAAAAAATCACTTGTCAGGGACAACAAGTTTCAAAAATGTTATGAAGGCATGAAATATGTTCAATCGAACCTAATTTAGGATTCTGAATTGCAAAATTGATTGTTGTTTGAACATTTGAAAGTTGATTGATTAAAACATTCATATCTTTTTGTAGTGCCTTACATACAGCAAAACTTAACAACTGTTTTGAATAAAAAGAACAAAAAAATGCGAAAAAGATAAAAAAAAACAAAATGTTACAGCCTTTAATTGCAAAACACTAGAATTTTAAACTGAAGAAATGTAGAATTTGGACAATAAATCATTATTTATTTTTATTATTAAATATAAGGAAGTATTCTTATGAGGTTATAACACTACCGATGAATTGAATAATGGCAATATTATTAATAATTATTGTAATGAAATTCAATCTTATTCGATATCATTATTTAACATGAAACCAGTTCATTTTAAAAACACAATTTACAATTATTGACCCAATGAAAACAAACAAAAAGTGCGAACTTCCTCCTCTGTAAACAGCTTGTTGACTCAACGGTTCGATCGATTGCTGTAACATGCGACAAATAATAAACTGACGCATTATTTACCCAATAATTGCGTTGTTTACTCAATTGATGATCAAAGCATCCACTTAGTTGAACTTTGCTACTTTTAACTTGTTCCCTCCGTGCGTGCCGTGATGCCTCTCTGGGCTCCTGGCACCGTTCGATTCCAATATCAAACGAATTATCGTGTGCACCAAGCAAACATGGATCGAGCGGGGGAGGGATAGCAAACAAAATGTTTCCACTCAGGGGCTCTGGGCTAAAAATTCAATAAAGAAGCAATCACTTTTAAACAAATTAAATTTTTGAAATTGCTTCGCACAAACCCCGGCCTCGGTTCGATCCCCTGGAGCAAAATGAGCCAAATGAGTGAAATCACGTCGGTTCTGCTGGCTTTGGATTTGAGGACTTGTACAGTTAAAAAAATAACAAAAAATTAAACATAAGATCTGTTAGGAATTACGATGGATACAACATTCCTTCATGAAAATAATCAAACAACTTATTTTAATGTAATATTTTTACAGTGCAAATCCAGAAGCCAGGTAGGCGCGCTTTTAGTCTGAATTCACATCACACGTGATTAAATTGTGCCCTTTTTTCATCGTCGTCGTCGGCAAATGGGTTTTCCCTCCGAAAAAACAATTAAATTAGCTTTCGGCTCGAGGTTGGAGCGATTTTCCGAAGCGACCTATCGATTAAATTAGTGGAAACTGCTTTTTTCCTCGATTTCCACTGACAGCAGAAGGGATCAACTCCTAATGGATCGCTCGCTCCTCCTCTCTCCTCCTCTAATGCATATTAAAGGGGATTTTTGACAGAGTTTTCCAAACTCTGGGGCCATTTTCCACGGTAGTATCCAGGTAAGCCAAACGCATCGCGCACCCGTGTCCATTAGCGAATTAAACATTGAGCGGAAGGAGATTACTTTGGGAACAGAGCGGATTAGTGAGTGGGTGCCGTTGAGTGGATTTTGATAGTGTTGTACGTGGATTTGCTTCGGCTAGGAGGATAAAACGATGTTAAATAATTAGTTGATTGGAAAAGCTGCGGAGCGGGCGTTTTTGAGCAAGCTTGTCGAAAAGTGGAAAGCCGAATTGCACTCAAATTTTGTCGATCCGATAGAGCTTACAAACAAACTTTCAAAATTTCATCAGAATTAAAAAAGTAATCACTCCCATATTTTGAGATGAAGGTTTACAGTATTAAATGAGATCAGGAAACTTCTGTTCTGCATATAAAAAAAACCTTAAAACTATTTTTTTTTTTAATTTTGTTTCTTCATTGAACATGTTTTATGATTATAAATGCAATTTTTACAGCTGTCCGCAAAAAAATGTACGTAAATATTCAAAAATCTGTATCATTTGGAGAAATTTTCGGATCGATTTGGTGTCGGCAAAGTTGTAATTATGTTTGAGGACTATTCAGAAAAAAGGTACACCGGAAAAAATGATTAAATTATTTAACTTTTTTGAATCAAAAAACAATTTCCCAAAATCCAAGTTATAATCAGTTCATTAAGGTAAATAAGAGAGTTATGGAGTTCCTTTCAGCTTTTTTTTACATCGTAATTCAATCGAAGGCATTATTACTTATAACTATTGAATAGTCAAGTGTAAGAAAAATTTCACAAAAAAAAACTAATATCTGTTTTTTTTTTTCATATGACAAAAAACAATGAATTCAAAAAAAAATTAAAAAAAAATGGTTTTCTATGAGAAAAAATAATGAAATTTAAAATGTTCTTAATGGAAATTTTGATAAAATGGGCAATTTTCGAGATATATCCACTTAAACTTTGATTTCAACTACAACATTTCAGTTTTTCCAATATTTGTAGTAGTGTCAATGATTGTCAATCCAAAAAATTCTATTTTTTTCATAAAGTTCAGAAAATTTCTTAAAAATTTGTCCCCTCTTTCAAAATTGGTCTGAAAAAGCAGGGGGCAAAAAAAAATATTTTTTCCAAACAACTTCAAAATTTCAATGAAAATAGAAGTCTAATCAACTGAAAACAATCTAAAATGCATTTTTTTGCATTGATAATCATATTTAGCATGATTGGGCTTGTTTAAAAATGTTTAGAATTTTTATAGAATTCCAATGTACAGCGCCGCAAAAAATTTTTTTTTTGCAAAAAATAAATTTTTTGTCAATACTTAGATATTTTGGAAACTAGTGATGGCAAAACAACTGGACAGATGTATAATGCATTTTAAAATACTTTTTTTTTTTTCATTAAAATGTTGAAACCATGGCTCGTAATTTCAATTTTTATACTTTTTTATTTTTTTGCCCCCCCCCCCCTCCTCGACTCTGGTCAGAGTCCAGGGACATAAACTTCAAAAAATATTTGCAACGGCCTTATTGCGAGTTGAAAAATGATGCCTTATTAGAAGGCACTGAGAAAATCTATTTTTTCACAAAATTAAAACTTCAAGAAGCTGTATCTCAGCAACCAGCAGCCCAATAAAAAAATTGAAGGAAATTTTCTCAGTTATTAGTGTGTGCTTTTTTTTAATATATTTATTTTATTATTTATTTTAAATTGCAAAATAAAAACTGCAAAATCAAAAAAAAAAATCTCCTAAAAATGTTTGTGAATAGAAAAAATGCAAAGCGAGGCTTAAAAAATCGAGTTATCCCCTCGGAGATTTATACGAAAAAAATGATTGTTCACTGGCCTGAATTTGAGTCTTTAAAATAAAATTATTTTATCGGTAAAAATTACGTTTTTATTTTAAAACAAGATTTTTGCAAGCAAGCAAAATGTTTTTGAAAATTGTGTTGCCAAAAACGTTATGGCACTGTGATTAGAGTTTCCAATTCACAGTCCAGGAGAAAAAAAAATCCCGAGATTTCTTATAAAAAAAAATTCTAGTTTCTCTGGAGAATTTAATATTTTTCCAGGAATTCCCAAAATTCAATAGATTTTATTATATCTAGATCACAAATGATTCGAAAAGCGTGCTATAAAAAATACATGAACCTAATTTAATTTAATCCAATGCAATTTACATATTGAATTAATAAGCAGAAAAATCATTGACGAAGGTTTTTGCAAATAAAAATATTTTTTAATGAACTAAGAATAAATTTTGCTTATTTATTAAGCAAAAAAATGCAATATTACGAATATAAATAAATTGTTAAACATAAGATTTCCTTTTTAAAGAATAATTGGTGTTAAATATCATTAAGCATAAGCATAAGTGTTAAATATCATTCTAAAAAAAATCCTTATCCGAAAACATTAAATTAAAACTTTATTATTATTTTCTATCACCTGACTAAATTGAGTGGAAAGTATGAATGAGTTAACATTTTTAATCGAAGTAATCAATTAAGCTGAAAACCTTGTTAAAAAAACCATACCATAAATGAATTCATAAAAAAAAATCACCAGATCTAATTTGTATTGTATGAAAGGTTCCCAAATAATGCACTCATATTCGAACAACTTGCTCCAAACATTCGCCCTCTCCCCCTTCAAATTCGGCGTAAAGAATCAGGGGGCAAAAAAAAAATTGTTTCGAAAAACTTCAATTTTTTTTTTCAAATCCCGGGATTTCAGTAACATTTGATAAAAATTTCCCATTTCTCGGAATTTTTGTTAACCCGGAAAATTGGACGCTCTAGTTATAATAGATGTGTAGAGAAAATTCCAATATAATAAAAAAAATTAAACTTTTTAATCAGTTTTAAGTGAGTGCACTTTATCAAAAAATGTGTGAATTCATTTTCTACTGCAGATATGGATTTGTATCTAGTAATGATTTTTGAAAAAAAAAATGAATATTGAGCAGTTCTATACGGAATCGGTCTTTTTTCTTTAATTTTAATTTTTGTATTTTTTAATCCGGCTGAATCTTTTTTGGTGCCTTCGGTATGCCCAAAGAAGCCATTTTGCATCATTAGTTTGTCCATATAATTTTCCATACAAATTTGGCAGCTGTCCATACAAAAATGATACGTGAAAATTCAAAATTCTGTATCTTTTGATGGAATTTTCTGATCGATTTGGTGTCTTGAGCAAAGTTGTAGGTATGGGTATGGACTACACTGAAAAAAAATGATACACGGTAAAAAATTTTTTGGTGATTTTTAATTTCACTTTTTGTCACTAAAACTTAATTTGCAAAAAAAACACTATTTTTAATTTTTTTTATTTTTTGATATGTTTTAGAGGACATAAAATGCCAACTTTTCAGAAATTTCCAGAATGGGCAAAAAATCTTTGACCGAGTTATGATTTTTTGAATCAATACAGATTTTTTCAAAAAATCGAAATATTGGTCGCAAAAATTTTTCAACTTCAATTTTCGATATAAAATGGAATTTGCAATCAAAAAGTACTTTAGTGAATTTTTGATAAAGTGCACCGTTTTCAAGTTATAGCCATTTTTAGGTAACTTTTTTGAAAATAGTCGCAGTTTTTCATTTTTTTTAATTAGTGCCCATGTTTGCCCACCTTTGAAAAAAATATTTTTGAAAAGCTGAGAAAATTCTCTATATTTTGCTTTTTCAGAATTTGTTGATACGACCCATAGTTGCTGAGATATTGCCATGCAAAGGTTAAAAAACAGGAAAATTGATGTTTTCTAAGTCTCACCCAGGGCTTGCGAAATTTCGACTTTGTTTGTGATAGCTGACAGAACACTCCAATCGTCTTCACCACGACACCCTGATTTTTACACTCTACTTTCGTTCGTTCCACACACAAAGAAATGAGTGCTACGCAAAGTCACTCACACCATCATTGACTTCCCTCCAGGAGAAAAATCGCTTCGAGAGCGGTCGTTTGACATTCTACCGAGATTCCGATCATCTCTCCAATGATAGCTATCATATGATTTCTGTCACCACGCAGCATACACTAGGAAGAGAGAGACAAAAACGAGAGAAAGAGAAAGAGCACGTTGTCTCGTTCGGGCGGCTGCTTGAGTGGTGCTCATATTTCGTTCGTTTCGTCTTCGTGTTTACGTTCATCGACCGTCGCCAAGCAATGACGGTCATGATAGGCGTTGTGTGTCAGCGATCAAATATCGTTTTGGGAAATGATCGCTGACAGAAAGGTCTATCGAATATCGAGCAGTCCCGTTCAGTGATAGATCCCTTTTCAAGCATTGGTCTCACCCAAACAACCCTCCATTTTCTAATGTCGATATCTCAGCAATTATAGGTCCGATTTACAATGATAAAATATGAAACATTCGTGAAATTTTCCGATCTTTTCGAAAACAATATTTTCAAAATTTTCAAATCAAGACTAACATTTCAAACGGGCCAAACATTCAATATTACGCCCATTTGAAATGTTATTCTTGATTTAAAATTTTTGAAAGTATTTTTTTCGAAAAGATCGGAAAATTTCACGAATGTTTCATATTTTAACATTGTAAATCGGACCTATAATTGCTGAGATATCGAAATTATAAAATGGTGGGTTGTTTGGGTGAAACTTAGAAAACATCAATTTTCCTGTTTTTTAACCTTTACATGGCAATGTCTCAGCAACTATGGGTCGTATCAACAAAGTCCCACAAAGCAAAATATAGAGAATTTTCTCAGCTTTTCAAAAATATTTTTTTCAAAGGTGGGCAAACATGGGCACTAATTAAAAAAAATGAAAAACTGCGACTATTTTCAAAAAAGTTACCTAAAAATGGCTATAACTTGAAAACGGTGCACTTTATCAAAAATTCACTAAAGTACTTTTTGATTGCAAATTCCATTTTACATCAAAAATTGAAGTTGAAAAATTTTTGCGACCAATATTTCGATTATTTGAAAAAATCTGTATTGATTCAAAAAATCGTAACTCGGTCAAAGATTTTTTGCCCATTCTGGAAATTTCTGAAAAGTTGGCATTTTATGTCCTCTAAAACATATCAAAAAATAAAAAAAATAAAAATAGTGTTTTTTTGCAAATCAAGTTTTAGTGACAAAAAGTGAAATTAAAAATCACCAAAAAAATTTTTACCGTGTATCATTTTTTTTCAGTGTAGTCCATATCCATACCTACAACTTTGCCGAAGACACCAAATCGATCAGAAAATTCCATCAAAAGATACAGAATTTTGAATTTTCACGTATCATTTTTGTATGGACAGCTGCCAAATTTGTATGGAAAATTATATGGACAAACTAATGATGCAAAATGGCTTCTTTGGGCATACCGAAGGCACCAAAAAAGTTTCAGCCGGATTAAAAAATACAAAAAAAAATCGAATGACCGAAATCTCAGAGAATTGCTTTATTATTTTGAATTCTTTTTCCAACCATTCAAATTACTCTAAAATGTAAAATCCGGTATCAGATGTTGCACCATCCTCTAGCCCTAAAGATTTTTAAATTTAAAATTTAAAAATTTCGAAGGTAAGCTTTCGATATTTTTAAATTTAAGAGCGAGTCCACGAACAGGGCATACCCCTTTGTATGGGACGTCGTTTGGGCCTCACCAATCTGCCTGAAATTTTCAGGGGTTGTTTGTACATATAAAACTAGCATCTGGCCAAAATATGAGCACTCTAGGTCACCGGGAAGTGGGGCAAATCGGGACACAAAATTTAAAGGTTCAAAAACGTCAAAAATCTTAAAATGACTATAACTTTGGCAAAATTCAATTTAATTTAAAAATTCAAAATGCATCTGCAAGGACTTGAAAAATGCAACAAAATGCAGGGAGAAGCATCCCAAATGGTTAAATCTAAAGGGAGTAATTGGCATTTTAGTGAAAAAATAGCATAATTTTCAAACTCAAATAAAAAAGTGTTCCATCCAGATATCAACTCGGTTCGACCTGCAGCTTTTAGGGGACATCTGGGACTATCATCTGAGACTGAGAACGCTTTGGGTAAGGCAGTTTACCATATTAAATAGACACTTTTACTTTAAGTGAAATTTTTGGTTGTAAATTTTTGCTCGGGAGACCCCTTAGATCTCATTTTCTGGAGAAAATTTTATCATATTCGTGTTCCTGAGACAATTTCAAAATAGAAACAAGCATAAAAATTGTTATTTTCATCAATTTTAACCATTTAAAAATGAAAGTTAAAAAAAAATCTTCGATTCACATTTATTGAAAATCAAGTTCGTTTCCAAGGATACTAGATGACACCAGAAAAAAAGCAGCTTCTTAATTTTTTTTTATCTTTCATTTTTTAAATGGTTAAAATTGATGAAAATAACAATTTTTATGCATGTTTCTTATGTGAAATTGTCTCACAAACACGGATATGATAAAATTTTCACCAAAAAATGGGATCTAAGGCGTCTCCCGAGCAAAAATTTACAACCAAAAATTTCACTTAAAGTAAAAGTGTCTATTTAATATGGTAAACTGCCTTACCCAAAGCGTTCTCAGTCTCAGATGATAGTCCCAGATGTCCCCTAAAAGCTGCAGGTCGAACCGAGTTGATATCTGGATGGAACACTTTTTTATTTGAGTTTGAAAATTATGCTATTTTTTCACTAAAATGCCAATTACTCCCTTTAGATTTAACCATTTGGGATGCTTCTCCCTGCATTTTGTTGCATTTTTCAAGCCCTTTCAGATGCATTTTGAATTTTTAAATTAAATTGAATTTTGCCAAAGTTATAGTCATTTTAAGATTTTTGACGTTTTTGAACCTTTAAATTTTGTGTCCCGATTTGCCCCACTTCCCGGTGACCTAGAGTGCTCATATTTTGGCCAGATGCTAGTTTTATATGTACAAACAACCCCTGAAAATTTCAGGCAGATTGGTGAAGTCGATGCGAAATGGGTATGCTTTGCTCGTGGACTCGCTCTTAAATTTAAAATAAGAAAATATGTTTTTTTTTGGGTATTGATCGTCAAGTGATCAAAAGTTAAACAAAAATAGGATATGCATTGACAAAGTTTCACCCAAATAAAAAATAAAAACATAAAAAAAATCAAATTTCTTGAAAATTACTCACAATTTCTTTACACAGCAATCATGTCATAATTCGTACACAGTACCTGATGACCTACCTAATTCAACGACCTCCTAATTGAATTCAAACCGTGCCCTCCGGGTGGCACTTGTCGGTAACTTTTTGGGCCACAACTTTTGACCCACCCTCCTCCTTTTATCCACTTCCCAGCGCCCAAAGCGAAAGGACAAATCTTGCCGGAATATAAAATAATTAAAACATGCAAAGTACGGTTAAAAGTTACGCAAAAGTGACTACACACAAGCAACAAGCTGGTCCAACATTTTGGGTGAGGAGTGGAAAATCTCGCCACTTTTCTCGACAAGGGAGGTAGAAAAAAATAAAGCATAATCGTCAGAAGCAAAGTCGTTAGGCAAAGTGTGGAAACTTTTGCAAAAATTACATCATGTAGACACAGTTTCATGCTGGGATTTTTTTTTTGCTTTTCAACCGCCCCCTTTTTCCCAGATTTTACTTTCGGAAAATGCACACGATTCTCGTCCAAAAAAGAAAGTTGCTATGAGAATGCTTCAAAGAGGGTAGGCTCAGGTGAGCAAGTTTTCAAGTGGAAACATGGTACTGTTCGCGGTGTGAGAAAAAAAAAACAGAACGAAAAAGTTTGCCAACTTCGGGGTGGAGGTTTTGGGAACGCGCACAATATGGCGAATTAAAACATTTTTTGAGCAAAGTTTTTCCCTCCCCCAAGTGAACGACCTGTGACGCCCGGAAGGAACTGTGTTGTTGTGATGGCAAAAAAAAGTTTGAACGACAACAAACTGCCACTTTTTAGAACTTGAACATGATTTTATTGAATGTTTATTAACTTTCATTTTATGTTATTGTATCTATTACCATTCAAATGATTTTGATTAAAAGTTGCATATAAAACTTAAATTTAAATTTGATTCCGCTTATGTTATTAAAGATATATAAACTAGACATTAATTTCCATTTATCTATCAGCAATCAACAGACTGTAACTTACAGACTGCCACTTCTTCTTGAAACGTGACCATTTCTTAGAATTTATTACACATTGTTATTGTACACTTTTGATTGATTGCAAAAACATGACTGTGTATGTGTGTCAAAACATTTATTTCTCACACATCCAATACCAAACAGCACAAAAAAGTTACCAAAGCCCCCGAACTCCACCCGGCAATCTTCGTGTCCACTTGAAGTAATCTACTTTATGGGCATTATTCGACGCCGACGACGTGACAGCCAAAGTCCACCACACTCCGCTCGGGGCACAATTTTCCCGTCCATTGTGGGGTTTGTATCGCCAGCAGGAATTGCTTTTCCTCGAACAACATGGTGTGTAAGTATCGGGAAGAGGCCAAGTGATTCCACACCAACTGCCACAAATGATCATCGATAATGGGATCCACAGCCCAACAATGGCTTTTCTTAGTTTCTTTTTCATCGCAGCAAGAAGGCTGGAAAAGCTCGCAACAACCACTGAGCTTGGAGGAAATTTCAGTAAAAGTGTCAACTAGCGAAAGAAGAGAAGATCAATTCAACTAGATTTAAACAAAATTTCTGGCACACTTTCGAATTTCAAACTGATTTAAAAATTAACTTACAAAAAATTAATTCAACATCAAAACATACAAACGAACATGAAACTATGATACATTTGCCGTTACGTAACAACGATTTAACGATTACTCTTTCAGTTTTTTGGGTGGTAGAACAGGGCTGCCAAAAATTATGTTGTATGTATTGTCGGAAGAATACTTCAAAGCAAGGAAAAGTGGATCCAAAAATCCTTTTCATTAAAATTCACACAGGTCTAGAGCGTCCAATTTCCCGTCCCGGGAAAAAATTCCCGGGAATTCCCGGGATTTCCCGAAAAAATATATTTCCCGTTTCCCGGGAAATTTGTAAATTTCCCGGGAATTCCCGAAATTTAAGCAAAAGTACACATTTTCTATACTTTTTGGAACCATTTTTTTAGATGCTCAGAGAAAAATAAATGAAGATGATTTTGTTCAATTAAATTTATTTTATAGCTCATATACAATTAATCAGATTATCAGACACTTTGATATCTGATAATATTAATTTTTGAAGCTACGGGAAAATTAAGTAAGCTAAGAATATGTGGAGTTATTTCATAAAAAAATATATTAAATTGAGAATTTTTACGTTTTTGTTTACCATGATCTAATGAGTTGAAAATCAAATTGGTATCTTAACATTTTTAAAATAGTTTTGTGCAAGAAGAATTATTTCAATTCGTTAAATACCTGGTATACAAGAAATTACAATATGTAGTAAAAGAAAAATGGAGCTTTGGTGTAACAATGGATGTTGGAAGGTTAAATATCAAAAAATGTAAGACTGATTGTGACATGATGTTAATTCCAAATATTTGAAAACATTGAGTTGTTTGAAGTAAAACAAACAAGAGAAGTTTGAGTTTTGCTTTGCCATTTTGTCCAAGAACTGAAACCACTATGACTTTTTTTTAAAGTTATTTGTCATGAAAAACATAATTTCTGCATGTTTTTCTCCAACTTCTTGTATCAAACCCCGCTCTCTTCTACTGGTCACAAAGGCAAGAAAATAAATTGATTAAAATAAAACGATTGTGGAGTATGGATTCATTTTAGGGGAAATTCTCGTAGGTTTCGCAGGTTAAGCACTCGCTCCTAACTCCATCCAATTTGCTATTTATTTTTCTATTTAAACAACTAATTTTGCAAAACTTTTGATAGGACCTTGTTTGCTCACTTCTTATTGAGCTATTTATCACTCTATTTCAGTTGAAATCGCCTTCAATGAGTTGTAATTGAACGTCAAAGTGCTGACCTGCCAACATAAGAGGTACGACGGAATTAGATGCTGTTCCACTGCTCACTGTCTAATTACCTTGATATAAAAATAAATGACATTATTTTTTTGATTTATTGTACTATTGGAGCTTATAAAATAAGAAAAAAAATAACATTTTCTTGCAGTTTTATGATTTTTTACATGCAGTTAAGCTGTTAATTGATCTTCACACTTGTTTTAGCCTTTCAGTCGCTGTTCTAAACAACTTAGTTGCAGCAGAACCAAGATCAAAACAATTTTCAATAAATTTAAATTTCCCGGGAATTCCCGGGATTTCCCGGGAAA
The DNA here is from genome assembly GCF_016801865.2 of Culex pipiens pallens. Taxonomy (NCBI): domain Eukaryota; kingdom Metazoa; phylum Arthropoda; class Insecta; order Diptera; family Culicidae; genus Culex; species Culex pipiens. The sequence goes on along the minus strand of NC_068938.1, from coordinate 32,869,427 downwards.
TTGGTTGAAAATTTCCCGTTTCCCGGGAAATTTGTAACCCCGGGAAATTGGACGCTCTACACAGGTCAAGTTGAACTCATATTTTAACAAAAGATTTAACCTCAACATAGTCTTCTTTCGGATGGGGAAGTAAAACGTCGGTCCATTTGCGTAAAAGAGGTTTTGGGTGACTCACCACACATAACCTTCGGACGCCTAGAAATGAGCAGTAACTTGCAACAGAGACCACAAAAGACCCGGGGGTCGTTAAAGTGGATTGCTATGCTTTTGATAGTCTTCTTTAAAAAAAATACATTGGTTGCCTAATTTTGATAAATATTTTCATTTTAGTTCACGAAAAATGTATTTTTTATGTTTAGAGTATAACAATTACATTAAACATATTCAAGCAAGTTCGCGTGCTACAAAAAGCCATTTTGTATCATTACTATATTCATTAAAATATTTTCCAATTATTTTTAATTGAAAGAGCAAAAAAATCACAAACGAGTTGAAAACTGTGGATTAAATGACATTCAGAAAAAGTCATATTTTCACATAATTTATAATTAAAAGACTGTATTTCTGCGACCAGCAGTCCGTTCAACAAAAAAGTGAAAAATTGTTGGTTTTTCGAAAATAATGTTTGCAGTTGGGCACTTCCCACATGAGGTATTTTCAAACCGGAAAAACAGATTTTTTTGAAAAAAAAATAATTAAAAATAATTTAAACATGGGAACGATTAATTTTTTCAAAACACGTGCAGATTAACATGCGATTGTGTATTCGATTTTGCATCAAAAAATGACTTTCAAAATTTTGTGTGACGATATTTTTTCTAATTTGTTTATTTTTTCAAAAAATCCGAACAAATACGATTATTATCAGACGATTTGATCTCCGAAACAGATTTTGCACCATCCAAAATTCTAGCGCATAATGTGTCTTTTTTATTAAAATCAAATATTTCAAATTCGAAAATAAAAAAAGTTTATATTTTGGGAATTCAATGAAACATAGAAAAAGGATTGTTTCGAGTACCGTCTTTTGTTTTTAAAATTCCTAATTATTGCCTGCAAATTTTCTCAAGACACCAAACCCATCAGAGCATTCTTTCCCAAGATTCAGGGCTTCCTTTTCTATTTTTTTTAGGTTTCGAATACTTACATGCAAATTTTGTATGACCAGCTCGCAAATTTGTATTGAGCCTAGTAAGGAAAAACTAATTATGCTATATTGATTTTTTGGACACAGGGAATGCATGAAAAAAAAATTCCAAGAAAAGTATATTTGCGAAAACGTAGGTAATTACTCAGCAGAACCTACCTGATATAGAAAATTCGCGGGCATGTTTTAGGTAAATTTGACATGAAAATACATATAATTTGTTTTGTTTCAAAAATACCAAAAATAATTTGTTTTGTTTATGTTTTTAACTTGCATAAAAGGAGGCTTGACTTAGATTTTAAGAAACGTTTTGTGAAATCAAAAGGAAAAAAGTAAGTTGAAATTTTAAACAAAAACAAGACTTACACTTTTTCAAAACGTCATAATTTTATTCGATAAGTTTGTAGAATATTTTTTATTACCTTATTATGTATACCTAATATTTTTTCTTTTAGGACATAATTGTAATGAACCATAATGATGTAACACAGCCATTTATTTTAAAAATCAAATAAAATTATAAACTCCAACTTGCTGGGAACATCAGGATAACTTAAACTTAATTGTCATGAAGATTTCAGATTTTACATTAAATGTAAATGTATTTGAGCCCATAAAATAACATGAAAATGTTTATTAGAAAAGTCTAACATTGTGTTTTAGCTATACTGCCCCTGATCGCATAAATGTCCCATATGCAAAAACAGCAAGCTGAGAAAAATGCGAAACCAATTTATCGCAAAAAAAACTTGATTTCTAGAACAAAGTACTGGATGTTATAAACTTTTCTGAAAGAGCACACGATTTTGAACCAAACTGAATCAATAATTCAAAAGTGATGAAAATGCATATAGGACATTTATTGATGAATGAAATTTTTAATTACATTTCTTAAAGTATTGAAGTAACTTTCAACCTTATTACTAAAGATAAAGTAAAAAGCACAATTCGACCTGAGCTTTGCAGCTTAACAGCTAATCATATTGTTCCTCAGATCAAGAGTTAAAGTTCATTATTGTTCTCAATAATATAGTATCTTAGTTGTGGTTTATTTTTTCAAATTTTAAAGAAACATTTTCTTCAGTAAAGTTCCCCCTCCCCCCCTTTGTCACGCTTTTCCTATACTTATAACACGCAATGTCACACTTGCCCAGACCCCCCTCCCCCCCTAGAGCGTGACATACTTTATGGATGACGCCTTAATGTTGAAAGATAACTTTAATTTCAGTTCGTTTAACTTATTTCTTTGTTTAAGAATCACTTGTGCAATGTTACTATCCTAAGCTAAGATATGGACTACCTTTCAACAACTTATTAATTCAAAGTTAGGAACAGAGTTTGCGGGTACTTGAATAATTGAGTAAATCTACTGAAGGAAAAAAGTTACAAAACAATCTTCAAAATATCCATCAGTTTATATGCATAAAAATAACTGAACTTTAACTCATAAAGTATTCTAAAAAAATATTGATATTTTTTTCAACTAATCTAACATCCAAAAATCTTTCAACAACAAGAAAAGTAACACCAACGAAGAAAAGTGGGCGTAAAATAAATTAGGCTCCTTCAATTAGGGCGGCTTTGGGAATCTCTCTTCTGCTAGTTTCGAAAAAGTCCTTTCGACCAGAACAGAGGAATGCACTCTTGGTCACGTGTCCATCCATCCTGGTCACCTATTTCATCGAGTGAAAAGAAAAAAAAAACCTCACACATTCCTTCCTCCCTTCCCCAAGATAAGCACAACACGTCCGGCAGAGATAGATTCTTGACTTCCGGAGAGTTTCGGCGAACCAATATACGGGCTCGGTTGATCGAACACCACCGGGGCCACACAAGACGGTGACCGGGCTGGGCTGGGCTGGGCTCTCACTCATGAATCATTCCGGACATAATGGAAAAATGTTGCTACGTGACCAAATCGAAGATTAACACAGTTTGTGTTTTGTTGTTCCAACTTGGGTGGGGGGAGGGGTGGAGTTCGAGGGTCTGACCACCAGGGTAGTGGCCAGAGAGCGAGGGTTGAAGCTATGAGTTCAGAAGGCAATATGACGTGGTGTCGGTTGGATTTGTTGACGTACATGGTTTGGCAATCTTGGGTAGTGAAAGCTGAGATATCATAGTGAGTTGTTTTGAAACTTTAACTTTTCTTCGGTTAAGGAAAATCAATGTTATTTTTTATATATTTCAGCTTGTTTTTAGAATAAACAGGTAACCTTTAAGTCTTGGCATCAAAAGCTTCATCCCTGGCCCAAAACTCTCACTTGACCTGAACGATTTTCCACCAAACTGTCCCTGTTTCTCCCTCTCAAGGGACCACCATGTAGGCATGTAACATTTTCCTTTTCCTCGTCGTCACCATTGTCCTTCGCCAAATTGGTGACGGTCCTTGGGACAACGCCGTCCTCCACCGTGTGACACAAATTGAGAATAATCATCGAACTGCGGACGTGCGTTTTGGAATATCCTTTGGTTCAGTTGATGAAAAACAATAGCAACAATCTTGGAGCCAGGGCGGGTCCTCGTACGTGTGCGGCATGTTTGAACAGTTTAACTCCACCTCCACCTCCGGTGGTGCCTGATGGGTGTCATTGTTCATTTGAAATCCTGGCCTAAGCCTGGTCGGACCTGCCCGATAACACAAACACAGAGAGGATGCTACATTGTATCAGCACATCTTGAACATAACCTACAAATCTTTCCTCCTTCCCAGTAGCTAATACTTGGAAATATATTCGCACTCATCCCCGGGATTGACATTTTCAAAAGCCATTCTTCCGAATAAACCCCTACATCTTATCGCCGACTTCACTGCTACTGCTGTCCAATAGATCTAAATTTTCATCGGCTTCGAATACATTTTCCAGAACTCGGGCTAAAGTGGCCTCCCACCGTAGAGAGCGGTCGACGTCCAGTTGAAGGCAAACTTGTAAATTTAATGTGTGTGCCAACATTAAATATACATTCCTTCCCGGGGCCGGATTGTCCCGGAGGTTCTCCGAGAGTGTCCGGCCCAAGGGTCATGAATATTGTCTCCACCCGGGGAACCGTTAGAAATGGTCTGTAGAGAAGGATACCTTGAAGAAGCTGCTAGAAATTGCGTAAATGTATTTGGGTAATGTAATGTATGCGCATTTGGTTGCGAAAAGAATTTGTGTGTGTGTGTGTGGGCTCTCGACGACGAGACAATCCTGAAGATGGCCTTTTGGATATCGGAAAGACATTTTGGGCCCAGAATGAGAACATTCCTCGTTTGACGACGGAATTCCAATCGGTAGGATACGTATGCTAATTTGGTCGGAGGTTGGAACACAAATGGAATCTATTCACTTCTGCGAACATTTTAAGGCTTGATAATATCTTGAATACCAACAAATAAAAGGTCAATAAAAAAAAATCATGATCCTGAACTTCTTGGTTTACCAATAAACACCAAGTCGGCGGCCATAATGTAAAAAAAGCATTGAAACACGACTACTGTCTTTTGCAAGCATAACATAACCAAACTCTCCCGGAAAAGATCCGGCAACAATTTTGGTTGACGTTTGCGATGGGTACAAAAAAAGGTAAACAAATCATTTCGAACTTCATTTTATGTTGACTGAGAAAAAGCTTGTACAAACCCGGTTTTAGTTGGCAGAATTTTGTTTTTGTTTTTGTTTTTGTTTTTGTTTTTGTTTTTGTTTTTGTTTTTGTTTTTGTTTTTGTTTTTGTTTTTGTTTTTGTTTTTGTTTTTGTTTTTGTTTTTGTTTTTGTTTTTGTTTTTGTTTTTGTTTTTGTTTTTGTTTTTGTTTTTGTTTTTGTTTTTGTTTTTGTTTTTGTTTTTGTTTTTGTTTTTGTTTTTGTTTTTGTTTTTGTTTTTGTTTTTGTTTTTGTTTTGTTTTTGTTTTTGTTTTTGTTTTTGTTTTTGTTTTTGTTTTTGTTTTTGTTTTTGTTTTTGTTTTTGTTTTTGTTTTTGTTTTTGTTTTTGTTTTTGTTTTTGTTTTTGTTTTTGTTTTTGTTTTTGTTTTTGTTTTTGTTTTTGTTTTTGTTTTTGTTTTTGTTTTTGTTTTTGTTTTTGTTTTTGTTTTTGTTTTTGTTTTTGTTTTTGTTTTTGTTTTGTTTTTGTTTTTGTTTTTGTTTTTGTTTTTGTTTTTGTTTTTGTTTTTGTTTTTGTTTTTGTTTTTGTTTTTGTTTTTGTTTTTGTTTTTGTTTTGTTTTTGTTTTTGTTTTTGTTTTTGTTTTTGTTTTTGTTTTTGTTTTTGTTTTTGTTTTTGTTTTTGTTTTTGTTTTTGTTTTTGTTTTTGTTTTTGTTTTTGTTTTTGTTTTTGTTTTTGTTTTTGTTTTTGTTTTTGTTTTTGTTTTTGTTTTTGTTTTTGTTTTTGTTTTTGTTTTTGTTTTTGTTTTTGTTTTTGTTTTTGTTTTTGTTTTTGTTTTTGTTTTTGTTTTTGTTTTTGTTTTTGTTTTTGTTTTTGTTTTTGTTTTTGTTTTTGTTTTTGTTTTTGTTTTTGTTTTTGTTTTTGTTTTTGTTTTTGTTTTTGTTTTTGTTTTTGTTTTTGTTTTTGTTTTTGTTTTTGTTTTTGTTTTTGTTTTTGTTTTTGTTTTTGTTTTTGTTTTTGTTTTTGTTTTTGTTTTTGTTTTTGTTTTTGTTTTTGTTTTTGTTTTTGTTTTTGTTTTTGTTTTTGTTTTGTTTTTGTTTTTGTTTTTGTTTTTGTTTTTGTTTTTGTTTTTGTTTTTGTTTTTGTTTTTGTTTTTGTTTTTGTTTTTGTTTTTGTTTTGTTTTTGTTTTTGTTTTTGTTTTTGTTTTTGTTTTTGTTTTTGTTTTTGTTTTTGTTTTTGTTTTTGTTTTTGTTTTTGTTTTTGTTTTTGTTTTTGTTTTTGTTTTTGTTTTTGTTTTTGTTTTTGTTTTTGTTTTTGTTTTTGTTTTTGTTTTTGTTTTTGTTTTTGTTTTTGTTTTTGTTTTTGTTTTTGTTTTTGTTTTTGTTTTTGTTTTTGTTTTTGTTTTTGTTTTTGTTTTTGTTTTTGTTTTTGTTTTTGTTTTTGTTTTTGTTTTTGTTTTTGTTTTTGTTTTTGTTTTTGTTTTTGTTTTTGTTTTTGTTTTTGTTTTTGTTTTTGTTTTTGTTTTTGTTTTTGTTTTTGTTTTTGTTTTTGTTTTTGTTTTTGTTTTTGTTTTTGTTTTTGTTTTTGTTTTTGTTTTTGTTTTTGTTTTTGTTTTTGTTTTTGTTTTTGTTTTTGTTTTTGTTTTTGTTTTTGTTTTTGTTTTTGTTTTTGTTTTTGTTTTTGTTTTTGTTTTTGTTTTTGTTTTTGTTTTTGTTTTTGTTTTTGTTTTTGTTTTTGTTTTTGTTTTTGTTTTTGTTTTTGTTTTTGTTTTTGTTTTTGTTTTTGTTTTTGTTTTTGTTTTTGTTTTTGTTTTTGTTTTTGTTTTTGTTTTTGTTTTTGTTTTTGTTTTTGTTTTTGTTTTTGTTTTTGTTTTTGTTTTTGTTTTTGTTTTTTTTTTTGTTTTTGTTTTTGTTTTTGTTTTTGTTTTTGTTTTTGTTTTTGTTTTTGTTTTTGTTTTTGTTTTTGTTTTTGTTTTTGTTTTTGTTTTTGTTTTTGTTTTAAAGATAAAAAAGCAGCGACGAAAATTTGTAGGGAACAATTCATTCTGAGGAATGTGGGTGCTGAAAAGACAGAATGCGTAACGTGATTTTCGAAAGCTCCCCACTGCTCCCCACTAATACAACTGCACTGCAGCTGTAAACATAAACAAAGTAGAAGGCTATGTTCAAGCTCAAGCGTGACATATTTTTTGCTGCTGAAGTGAATAATTCACATTATTATGACACATTTTGGATCTGTTGATGTTGATGTTTTCGATGAAAAATTAAGTGCTTCGCACTTTTTTCTTCGTAGAATAAACGATGGGCGGCCAAAAGAGGCCTTTTTTGCTTTCCACGTGATGAAAAATTGTGTCAAAAAGGGGGGGGGGGGAAATTTCGTGAATCAGAAGAGCAACCGAATGGAAGTTCCGAGATTATGTATCTTCGATGTGTAGTGATAATATCGGAGTAAGATTATCCAATATTATTTGGAAAGTACTATTCATAGTTATTGATAATTCTTCGCTAGCATTTAAAAAACCGTCATAAACATAGGTTTTACGTGAGACATAGCGATTATAAAATTCTAGCGATGAATTATGCCAATCTCGATTTCAACCTAGATTTCAACCCTCTTTTTAAGATGTTTTGACTTCGAATACCTCAATAGCCATCGATTTTTTTTATTCCTGACTAAAAAAATTATAGATCGATCACAATACTTGCCACTTCTTGGTATAATTATGCGAACAGTAAATTGGTTCCGCTTTGACAGTTCTAAATTGAGGCCGCTTTGCGGACAACTATTCTGCACCCAGTGAGGAATTAGCTTCCATGGCGAAGGATTTCTGGGAAATGTCATTCTGGGGAATGCTATAACTTTGGGAAAGATTTTACACCTGCGAAAAAAGTGTTCAAAAATAATTTATCAAAATGCAAAAGAAGAAGAAAAACTGAAAATATCTTAACAGTTTTTTCCATAATCAAATTTCCATAATTGTCAACATGCTCCAGCAATGCATTCCGCATATTTAGTGTCCGTACAAATCTCGGCAACCAAAAACCGATAATCCAAACCAGCCACGTCCCGAGCAGGCTTTTAAAATATTTATTCGAAAAACCCAGATAACCCAAGACGAGCGCACACACCCTTCAAATCCCATAAACTGGCAGGGCTAGTCTGGTGATACCCCGGGACTAGCCTTTTCCACAAATCCACAAATGTATGCAGAACGTGAGGACGAACCGAGCCGAGATGGGAAGTCATCGTTGCTTCCGCCTCCAGCTTCTCATATTAGTTTTACACTTCGCATAAAATCATAAACCATCCGATTTCATAAAGCTTCGGGCAGGACTAGGGCACTTGGGGTTGGTGGCAGTGATGGTGGTTTAATGAAAAGTACCTTTTTTAATTTCCAGCTTAATTTTGTAATTTTTTAAAGAGGTTTGATTTGTTCAAATAATTTTTTTTAAAGGTTATTTTGAACAATAACTTTCACATTCCTGATGAACTCGTGTGGACCACCTCTCATGTAAGGTACATTTTTTCAAGTTGCGATAAACACACACACACACACACACACACACTCACCCTGACCGGGTTGAGCTAAGCTTTGAGCCCCGCCTTTTGAATATATTTTTCTCACGTTCGCAATTTTGTTATCACCAAACATTTCGTCTTGATCGTGTTTTATAGTTTTCAAGTCACGGCTCCGTCATATATCATCAAACACACCGTTCTTTAGGGAGGGGAAGGGGTTTTGTGTGACTGTTTGTGACCCACCATGTGTGTGTGTTAGAATAACACCCAAAGTACTTGGAGATCCTTTAGTCCTGGGGCGGGTTTCCTTCCGAGCAGGAGAAGAAGGCCAACGAAGATCATCATGTGAGCAGACCGTAAAAGCTCATACAGAGTGGTACTGCTGTGCGCGCGCTCTGTGTCAATATAAACAAGCTTTTGAGAAAGAGGTCCTTTGCTGTTGATTGTTGTCGTGCGAGCATTGTTGGTGGAAAAGGGGATAAAACCTGAGTGAACATAATTTTGGGTGTCCCCTGCAGCAACGGTGGACCCGAAACTTTGGGAAAGTATTTTACGGCTAGTACGACCGTGCCCGCGTTGGGTTGGTTTGGTCATCAAGTGGTTCTGGGCACACACAGACACACACACAAATTTACACTTGATGAAAAATGGTTGTTAGGTTGTTATTTTGGCAAAATGATGAGGTGGATTTCTATAATGTTTGCTTTGGCAAGATATTAATTTCAAAATAAGCGCTAACAAAATTACAATAATGTTTGAGAGTTGTGAAATTGACCACCCCTGTCTAGTTTACAATGATAATTATGTTCGAGGTTCGGTATTTTAAGAAAACCGACATAATTTTTTTCTTAATTTTTTAAATATGTTTTTAAAAGAAAAAACACCAACCATACTGGAATATTCTGCAAATGTGCTAATTTGAGGCAATGCATTTATGCTTAAACATTCTGAACATTCTTCAAAGTTTTATAAACCATTATATAAGCCATTCATAAATAAATGGCCCAAAAAAAATCAAGGACAATCCAACAATTCTCTGAACTTTCATGGCATTAAAGAAATTTTCTATGTAACCTGTAGAAACTACAAGCCATTAGCAAATGATAATAAATCAATATTTCAAAAAGACAGAGATTCTTACCAAAACAGTACATTATCAAAACCAGAGCTATAGACATTTTTTTTTTCAAATTGAAAATGTAAAATAAATAAAACAGAATCCTGTTGATTCAAATATTTGTGATAGAAGCACAAACAACAATCCAGAGAAAAAAAGGGCTTTTCTTTTCCGAGTTTGGCCTGTTTTATATTATAATAATAAATTTAGTTTTAGTTCAGTTTTCTTTACCTTTTTTGCATTTTTCTCAGAGCTGAGACAGATAAAACATGTTTTTTTAGATGAAATCTTTCCAAGCACAGCTAAGTCCAATCCTTGCGAAGTTACAGCTATTTTAAAAATAAAAATGTTGAAAAAACAGCTTTTTTTGTGGTTTTTGGCATTTTCTATATGACAGACTTAATTTTTCAGTCTCAAAAATATTTTTACCGGAAAGCTCGTCCAATTTCTCATAAGATTGCCTTCGACAGCTTTTCAATTTGACTCGATTTAATATTTACGTAAGATGATTTACTATCCAGATTTCTACCACACTGAAAAAATATTCTGTTTTCAATTATGAGCAATGTAATTAAGCTTATATCTGTAAGCCCATACATCCAATTGAAAAGCTGTCAAAGGCAAACTTATGGGAAATTGGATGAGCTTTCCGGTAAAAATATTTTCGAGACTGAAAAATCAAGTCTGTCATATAGCAAATGCCAAAAACCACAAAAAAGCTGTTTCTTCAACATTTTTATTTTTAAAACCGCTGTAACTTCACAAGGATTGGACTAAGGACAATGGTCAATATGGAGTCTTTTATGTAAAATTGTCTGGAGAATCAATTTCTACTATCGGTTTTTGAAAATTTTGACGTTTACACCACTTTTTAAAAAAATAGTTTTAGTGAATGATTTTTGTATTTTTATAAGAGAGACATACCATCCTGCATTTTTCGTGAGTCGTTTTGTAACATTTTAGACTTTTTCCTCAAAAAATTTGAAATCGTGACTTCTCCTTAAAATTTAACTTTTAAAAATTAAAATTGAATAATCTCATAGAAGTGGAGTGTATTTTTCTTTCAGTGTATTTTTTTTTTTCAGAAAGCCCGTCCAATTTCCTACAAGTTTGTCTTTGACCACTTTTTGGTACGATACAACACCTTCGAGATACAGTCATTTTTAAATAACAGGATGCAAAAATATCTAAATAACTTACGCCCTTCTCAAATGTCATTTTCGAGTACAATTGGCTCCATATACACAAAAATGACTTAAATAGGCCTAGGATAACATGTCTACAAAGTTTCATTGAAATCGGAGAGGGTCGGGTACAAAAGTACCAGAAAAATTCCTGATTTGAGATTGAATTGCTCTAAAGCAGAAAATGTGAAAAACAAGCAAAAAACTGACTGTAAAACATAAAAAATAGATAGGCAAAATGTAATGATAGGAGGTGGTGGAATAGGGCAAATACTATTAAAAAAAACATAAACTAAACAAGATAAATGCAAATTAAAATACTACAAATGAAACAAGAAAAACATAAAACAAGAGAAGTAAAGTTTTTCGTAGAACAAAAGTTGCTCGAAAATGACCTCCTAAAAATAAAAATCTTCAAAAAAAATTGAGCAGTAGAGGGTTAATTCATTAAGATTAATTATCTCTGTAAAATATTTTTAAAAAAATAGTCCTAGAGTCCTGAACAAAAACAAAAAAATCAATTCCCAAAAAATGTATGGAAGATAAAGTAAATTTATGTGAGCGTAGTGCGTCCATTCCGGGAATTTCCGAAACAAAATTCCCGGGATTTTTCCAAAACCGAGAATTCACGAATCCCGGAAATTTTTATAATTTGGCCAAGGAATTCCCGAAACTGAAAAAAAAAATCAAATTTTGGTCTGGAAATTCAGATTGGCTTGTGGAAAGATAAACAGAATACTTAATAATCGATGAGAATTTTAATGCATTAAAATTTGTACTCGGCATTAATCAGTATTAATTTGATTCATTAGTGAAAATTGTAAAAAAATTAGTTTACAGATCCGGAAGATGCCTAGCGTTTTGAATATTTTCTATTTTATTTTATATGTTTGTAATAGACTGGATATTAAATAAACATATATTTATAATTTTAAATTTGTTAAAAAAGCATCATTAAAAAAATATTTTTCATCAAACATTGTAGTACTTTTGCCTTCCTCACCCTCAGTGAGTAAGGCTATAATCCTGCTCTAAAAATGAACTTTTGAAAAACAGGTCAAAGACCTATATTCATGTATACCTATCGACTCAGAATCGAAAACTGAACAAATGTCTGTGTGTGTGTGTGTATGTGTGTGCGTATTCCCCTTGGTACTCAAAATTCTTGCCAAGTTTTCTCGGCACTGGCTGATCCGATTTGAGTCAAACAAGTTGCATTCGATCCGGTTTGGTGCCCCATACTGCACTATTGAATTGTTTGAAGATCCGATAAGTAGTTCAAAAGTTACGTATAAAAAAGTGTCAAAGTTGCGAATCGGGTGCTGTAATTTTGATGCCGGATCTCACTTATCTATATGAAAACTATGTTCGGATTCATCACCCGACCCATCGTTGGTTACGTAATCGAAAGACCTCTCCAATGAGTCCAAAACATTGAAGATCTGGCAACCCTGTCTCGAGATATAACCACTTAAGTGATAATTATGTACATTTTTGAAGCCGGATCTCACTTAAATGTATGTAAACTATGTCCGGATCCATCATCCGACCCATCGTTGGTTAGGTAATCGAAAGACCTTTCCAATGAGTCCAAAACATTGAAGATCTGGCAACCCTGTCTCGAGATATGACCACTTAAGTGATATTTATGTACATTTTTGAAGCCGGATCTCACTTAAATGTATGTAAACTATGTCCGGATCCATCATCCGACCCATCGTTGGTTAGGTAATCGAAAGACCTTTCCAATGAGTCCAAAACATTGAAGATCTGGCAACCCTGTCTCAAATTATGACCACTTAAGTGATAATTATGATCTTTTTTGAAGCCGGATCTCACTTAAATGTATGTAAACTATGTCCGGATCCATCATCCGACCCATCGTTGGTTAGGTAATCGAAAGACCTTTCCAATGAGTCCAAAACATTGAAGATCTGGCAACCCTGTCTCGAGATATGACCACTTAAGTGATATTTATGTACATTTTTGAAGCCGGATCTCACTTAAATGTATGTAAACTATGTCCGGATCCATCATCCGACTCATCGTTGGTTAGGTAATGAGTTTTTCCCATGAGTCCGAAACATTGAAGATCTGGCAACGGTCAGTTTCAAGTTTTGACCGCTTAAGTGACATTTGTGTAATTTTTTTTATTGAGAAATAGATGGAATTTGTGTCCAAACCCATCATATCACCAAATGTTGGTAAAAAGTGAGGAAGGCACCAACCACATAGGTGGATTAAGTTAGTTTTTTAATACAAGGCACATCAAAGAACACATAAATCAATTTTTATTTTCTTTTAAACAATTATTGAATTGTCTTCCTTTTTTAAATTCCCCGGTATCCCGAGAACTCCCGGGATTCCAAAAATATTTTTGCCGTTTCCCGGGAAATTCAAAACCTTGGAAAATTGTACGCCCTATTTGAGCGGTTTCCAAATCCAACCAACTGTTTTTTTTGTTTTTACGTTTATTTTATTTTCAATTAAAAATTTCAAGTTTTCTGTGATATAAATAAGCATTTCGATGCCTCTGTGCTCTCTTGTACTAAGCTTGCTGGTTTTCCTATCTAGTTAGCAGAGAGCACAGATGCATTGATTTATTTAATAAGCACAGTATACATTTTGAACCGAAAAAAATTAAAGTGTGTGTTTCCCGAGCAGACGGAAATAACTTGGGAAGGTCAGTTTTTGATATTGTGAGAAGATCGAAATATGTTATTGGGATGATCGGATTAGTTGTTAAAATAACAAAAATCAATAACAAAGATTTGTTCGAAGAATAACTTAAACTGTTATTATGTTGTTATTTCAATAACAAATCAATAACACAGAAGGAATCATGAAGGAATAACAAGATTTGTTATTTTGTGCGGAGAGGTTGAGCAGCAGAATAACAAAAAATGTTATTGAACTGGTATGTCTCCATAACAAAAAAAGTTATTGTTTTGGTTTATTTGTAATTTGCAAATAAACCTGCAGTTGCCATAACTCCTCTGTACTAGTCAGGGCTGCAGAGTCGGGTACCTCCAAGCGACTTTGAATCCATACTTTGAAGACAACTCCGACTCTGGATGCAGGATATGACGTCAACGACGACTTCAGCTCTCCAAAAATACCCGACTTCCCAGATTCCGACTCCAAGTAAAAGTTGCTGAAAATTTGCTGAATCCGATGCAGTCTCCGAGGTCTCACTCCAGCTCGAACTTCAACGGCAGCTCCGACTTCCTGGCTCTGTGAAAAGAATAACAGGGAATATAACAAAATTTAAAAAAAAATGAACTCTCAAAAGTTAATTTTATCGGATTAATTTCAGCTTAAAACCCCATTTCATGGGGAAATAAATGACCCCGATAAAATTGGTCAAAATTATTTCATAGTTTTAGCCAATTTTAGTAAAATCCCTTAGGGGGTATATCAAATAATTAAAAAAATCAACTTTCAAAATTTCAACTTTTCAGAATAATTTTAGCTTAAGGACCCCATTTCATGGCCACAATAATGACCCCGACGAAATTGGTCAAAATTATGCCATAGTTCTAACCATTTTAAACAAAGTCCTTTAGGGGGTATATCAAATAATTAAAAAAGTCAACTTTCAAAATTTCAAATTTCCGGAATAATTTTAGCTTAAGGACCCCATTTCATGGCCACAATAATGACCCTGACGAAATTGGTCAAAATTATCCCATAGTTCTAACCATTTTAAACAAAGTCCTTTAGGGGGTATATCAAATAATTAAAAAAGTCAACTTTCAAAATTTCAACTTTTCAGAATAATTTTAGCTTAAGGACCCCATTTCATGGCCAAAATAATGGTCCCGACGAAATTGGTCAAAATTATGCCATAGTTCTAGCCAATTTTAAACAAAGTCCCTTAGGGGGTATATCAAATAATTAAAAAAATCAACTTTCAAAATTTCAACTTTTCAGAATAATTTTAGCTTAAGGACCCCATTTCATGGCCACAATAATGACCCTGACGAAATTGGTCAAAATTATCCCATAGTTCTAGCCAATTTTAAACAAAGTCCCTTAGGGGGTATATCAAATAATTAAAAAAATCAACTTTCAAAATTTCAACTTTTCAGAATAATTTTAGCTTAAGGACCCCATTTCATGGCCAAAATAATGATCCCGACGAAATTGGTCAAAATTATGCCATAGTTCTAGCCAATTTTAGCAAAGTCCCTTAGGGGGTATATCAAATAATTAATAAAATCAACTTTCAAAATTTCAACTTTTTAGAATAATTTTAGTTTAAGGCCAAAATAATGACCCCGACGAAATTAGACAAAATTATCTCAAAGATCTAAACCAGGCCTGCCCAACGTCCGGCCCGCGGGCCGGATCCGGCCCGTGAAGCCATTTCATCCGGCCCGCGACGGCTTTTCAAAAATGTTCTATGACCAGCTTCAAGACTGTTCATGAAATATTCAATAAATAAACTGAGTGTCTAAATTAAAAAAAAATAAGCTTGAGATTAAATATTCACAGATGCATGCAAGCAAAAATTGAACGAGTAAAATTTTGATTTTTTTAATTTGTTTTTTTTTTGCAATAAAATGTTACTGATTCAACGTATTATTTGGATTTTGCCTTTGTATTTTTAAAGATTTTTGTTTCAAAATCTAACAATCTTCATGTTTGAATTTAATTCTTTTAATTTATATATTGATGATTTCAGAATCAATCATTAAACTGAAAAATGACGCAAGAAAATAAAATCATCCATTTCGTGAGAATGTGAAATAGAATTGAAGTTTTTTTAGGAACTTGATTAAAATTTATTTTCAATTCAATTCAATTCGGTTTTATTAGTGAATATTCATGTTACAATTAGTTCATTCGCAGTACATAACAGAGTTTTGGAGTTCCTTGCAGCTGTGTGTTAAATCTCAATCCATTTTGGAACGATTATTGCTTATGACTAAGAGATTACCACAAGTAAGAAAAAATAGAAAAAAAAACTTACTGAAATTGCAAAGGAAAGGGGATAGAAATAGAAAAAGCTTAAACTAGATCACAGTATTTTTTATCTATTGTAGATGTGCTTAATCATTAGCTCCCCGAGGGCCAGAAATTGCTCCGCCTTGTTACGGCAGGTCCGGAACCGCGTCATCATCTCACCCGCTAGAGCAAAAAACTCCGGCAAGGTGAAGAGATCTTCTCCGGTAACCTCTTGCTGGGCCGCATCGCCGCTACCGGCAGCGACCACGCTGGCGAACGATCGCCCCCATCCAGGAGGGAACGCTGAGTTGTCCGCTGGAACCGTACGCTGTCCAGCTTCAGGAACGGTTGCGCTCGTATTCCGCTGAGAAGGGTGGGATGCAGCTGCTTTCTTCTTCCTCTTTTCCTGCTCCTCGAGGTACGCCTTGCGCGCGACGCATCCGCGGTAATTACCGGTATGGTTGCCGTCACAGTTGGCGCACTTGATGCGCGCCTTGGTGTGCTCTGCCTTGTCCCCCAAGTCCGCCTTGCACGGCAGTGCACACTTCTCCGAGAGGTGTGTTTCACCGCACTTCACGCAGCGGGGCGGGAGGTTGCAGTTCCGCGAGCCGTGGCCGAACTTCTGGCAACGGTGGCATTGCGCTACGTCCATTGGGTTTTTGGAGTAAAACCGCCAGTTTACCCAAAAACCGTCCAACGCCTTAGTCCGTCGCAGGTCTTGGATTTTGACGGTGCCGCGGTCGAAGTACAACAGGTACAGAGTGTGCGTACCTGTGACTGTTGTCTTGCGCGAGAGCACTTTTATCTCCCGTGGCGTTATTCCGGCACCCGAGAGGTGTTCCTTCAGGTCGGCGATTGGGCGGTCTTGGTAGCCCTGCAGGACTACCTTAACCGCGGTCTTCTCAACTGGATCGAATGTGTAGAACTTGAAGTTGCTACACTTCAGCTCTTTCATCACCAGGTCGAAATTCTTTTTGTTGAAAGTAATCACTTGTACTTTCGATTTTCCAATTTTCAGACTATATTGGAGGCCTTCCAGCAACTCGTCAACATCGTCCGCCAACGTATCCAAAACAAAAATTGGAGGTGGTCGCCGTTCCTTCGGAGAATTATCTTTTTTTGTCGTACTACCTTTTTTGCGTGCACGTCTATCATCGTCGTCGTCGTCGGTAGTGCTGCTACCGTCGGTGTTGTTGTTGTTGGTTTCCTCGTCACTCAGCCTCGCGAACTTGTTACTGGTGGGAATGTTGGCGGATGTTGATGCGCCACCGGTCGACAGATTGCCGGAAGTACCTGAGCGGAGTCTGCTTCTTATAGGGCTGCGATCCTGGACACGGTAATTAGCGTGCAATAACTCCGGATTGAAACCATCAGCGCACACGCTCCCCTGCGCGATGGCGGACGACGCGGCGGCGTTGTTTTGTTTACCTTTTTGCACTCGGCCGGTAGACGAACTTCGCGGGTTTTTCGAGGCCGCACTCGAACTGCCACGGCCACGGCCGGCCTTCGGCATGCTGGTGGAGCAAACTCGCGGGTAATCACGGTCGATTGCGGCGGAAAATTCGAAAAAACTTCTAGAGCACTGAGCACTTAACTGCTGCTTGCTCTGGAGGATACACGCAGAATGGAAAAAAATATTTTAAAATTCAAATTAGTATGCAAAAATATCTTTTTTTTTCAGAACATATTTTCAGTGATAAACTTGTGTTTGAAAATAAAAAGCGTATAAAAAGTAAATTATTCATATTGATTAAAATATTGAAATGTTAAAATGAGTCAAGAAATCTGGGAGCTAAAAATATATGACACCTTCTCCAGTATATTTTTTATAAACTTCAATAGTTTAAAGAAGTTCAATGAACTAAACATGAAAACTACTCAATATATATTTTTCTACACGTTTTAAAATTGGTGTGTTTAAAATCTTTTAAAATGTTTTATAAAATATCTCGAGTTTTTTTTATTAGGTCCTATAAACATATGAAAGTCAACAGTTTATTGGTCCTTAAAAAAAAACTCTGGATATATTTCAATAAAGGTGCACAACAAAGCAAAAACTGTTTTTTGTTTCATTACACTTGGATCCAAATTTCCTTTAGATAATTTTTGTCAAGCCTCAGTGATTTCTTTTATACATGGTTGTGTTGGCCATCAAGCTTTAAAAAAAGCTTCAAAGACCAGTTAAATTTGAATGTTTTTCCTTTTTTTACTAATTTTTAAATTAATTATATCAGGGTATTCAATAGCAATCTACAAAACCAATAACAATACATAAAAAAACTAAATAAAAATAAATCAAAAAACACATTTTTAAATGTAATTATTCTTATTTGCAACACTAGTTTATTCATTTGATTACATGAAAAGAACCTAATAAGAATAATTTTATGAAAAAATGTTTACTTTTTCAATTTTTTATCAAACATTGGTTCCGGCCCGTCACTGCTTCAAAAAAATCAGATCTGGCCCGCAGGGCCAAAAGGTTGGGCACCCCTGATCTAAACATATGTATTTAACAAAAGAAAAAATAATAACAGATTGTGTTATGGACACTTAGAAACTTTTCCATTTGTGCGATTTATGGTAATTTTATTTCTAAGTCAGTATACCGAACGAATAACAAATTTTGTTATTAGGAGAGTTTTTGAAATGTATAACATTTCCTCTTATTAGCGTGTTATCAAACATTTTCAATATAATATCACTTCAATACCAAATTTTGTTATTTTATCAGAAACTGTTATTATTTTTTCTTCTTGAAGTTTAACTTCAGGATAAAATAATAACAATTTTTGTTATTTTAACAGGATTTGTTATTGAAATATTATTAATTTTGTTATTACCGTCTGCCCGGGTTGTACTTAAAAATTGGTTCAACATTATTTCAAAATAGTTAATTTTTTTAAACAATCATACAACATTTTCATTATCAAAAAACATTATTTTCTATTCTTAAAAATATTTATGTATCAAATTCATTTCAAAGCATTCAATTTCAAAATGGAATTTTGATGCTGCATCAATTGAAATCAATTGCAAATATTTCAATTCCATCTAATTTGGATGCAGGTGACGATCGCTAATTAATCGTCATATTCATATCCATCCTCATTAAAATAACTTATTACTGAAAATTTGTGACAATTTCCAGCGTAACGCCCGCCACAGATACATCTGTCATTGAAATGTTCGACTTTTGAGGTGTGAAAATTTCCCTAAACCACAATAAACTAGCTAATTTCGGGGGCGTCAATGTGGAAGGATCATTTTCAATTTGCTCAGAGTGGTCCGCTATGGAGAGGGGGGGGGACCTTTTTCCCGGAATTAATCAGGAAAACGTTTTTCGCACAGCTGCACTGGCGTCAAACGCTTCCTATTTAGGTTTTTCGACTTTATTGCCAAACGTCACCGTTGCGGTGCAAAATTTCGATATTCGGTCCAATTGGCAGCAGCAGCAGTTGATTTACGAGCGTGGGACATAATGGTATTTGCTCACGGAAAGGCTTTTCCTTTGGAAACGATGTGCAAAACAAAACCCAGGAAAATTAAAGAAAATTTCGGTCCGTGTCCCAGGGTGGAAAAGCCATAAATCGGAATGCTTTTAATTTATTATCCTTGTCACACGATATGCCGCAACAACGAGTTTTTGGTGGAGAAATCAGAGGGGGAAGGTTGGGGGGTGGAGACTTTTATTGCAAGTGCTCAATGACCAGGGATGCCACTTGGTTTTTTTAAATGTCTGTAAAAAAGTCTGTGTATGTCTGTGCATTGGTCTAAAATTCAAATATATCAATTCACAGTCATTGAAATCCTTCAGAAATTGCGTTTTAAAGCATTTGATGACAAACGAAATAAGTTTCTACAAAAAAGATTACAAAATATTAATTTAATGAAGTTTTTTAAAAGTCTGTGCACCTCAAAAAATGTCTGACACAAGCTCAAAAGTCTGTGAAACACAGACAAATCTGTGTATCTGGCATCCCTGTCAATGACATGCTTTTGCGAGAGATATTGAATCGAACGACGGCGACGTCGAAGAGTTGAAACAAGACTCAATTTTGCCCCCCTTGCTACAATTTTCGTCCTGAGAATTGGACAAAAACTACTAGTGCACACAAAAAAAAAAAGTTTCGGGATAGACAGCCGCCCCTCGAAGCTTCAGGTAATATATTTTCCTCTGACAGTTTTATTTTTAATTTGTCTGTCTGATGGCCAAAGATTCGGAGGAAGAGCGCTCTTCCAGCGGGAATTTGGATCAGCAAGTCGATTTACGATGCGAGGGAAATTAATTAAAAATGTTGGGATTCGCTTTCTTGATTTGATTGCTTGGAGTACTCAACTGTCTTCTTTTTTTCAATTTTTTAACAAGAAGCATAGCATCGAGGGGAAGTCCAAAGCAGTAATCACATCATACCCAATCACATATCCCACATCAAACTGGTTTAATCAGTTTGACGGGTTCAAACACACATTTACACATTTGCGATCGAACGCACGCAGTGCGAAAATGTCGTTAATGGCGTCGTCGTGTCACGTGACTCGTCCACGTAAAGCGTCAAACGGGAAAGGACACACACACTTCATCATCATCCGTCAACGACAGACGCGCAATTTTCGCCTGAAATCGCAGCCGACTGGGTCATAAAATCAGCCAACCCGCCAGGAATCGAACGTAAAACGGCTGAAATCACACAGTCACACAACCCCACACACGCGTACTTAACGTCCGAGGCCATAATGGTCAAAATGCGATGGCCAGGCTCTATTTATTGGAGCGAATTTTCGCATTTCCGGAGTGGACGCGGATTAACGCACCAGATATGAACGTCAAACGGGTTGGAGTTTCATCGGAATTGACACGGGATTGTGGTGGCAAGAGTGAACGGGTATAATTGTCATAAAAGTGAAGTTGAATTTGAAAATGTTAAATTTTTAATTTTTCCTCTTAATTTATTTTTGCCCACCCATTTTTTTAATTTTTTTTTTGAAAAATTTCTCTCATTTTATGTTTTATTCTTTTTCGACTTTTTTTAAGTTTTTTTTAATGATAGTAATTGGCCTGTTTTATTACCTTCAATTATTATATTTTGCTCATATGATTTTATTTAAACGGAGTCAGATTTAAAGTTGAACTAATTTATTAAAACATAGTTTGGGACATACAGCAAACTAATGTTTACATAGAAACCAGGAGATATTAGTCTGAATCATAACCAGTCGACTAAAAAAAAAACATCAAATTGGATTTAACTAGTTTTTCCGAGAATTTTTAGATCGAAGCCTATCTAGAGGAGGTTTTGAATTAAAGAGGTAACCCTATTTAATAATTGTTTACCGTAAAACGGGGTGACTTTGCTATCCGGGGTGACTTTGATAGATTTGAGATTTTTCCGCAAAATGAGGAGTACAAATTAAATAAGTACGGAGTAGTATGGAATCATACTGACCATGATAGAGAAGTGTTTAAACTATTTCAAGAAGAAGTTTTCATACATTTTTTAAAAGTATAAATAGTTAGTTAACTATAATAAAAAAAAATGTTGATGAATGGTATTATTTTAATATTCTGAAAGTGTCATGATTTTCTCAATGAAAATGAATTTGAATCGGAAAACGGAATGCATGCTCGGATTCTTTGGATAATTTTCCGTGAGGAAATGGTAAAATAAGTTGTGTAAACAATAAATATTTTGTGTTGTGTATAAAATGCAATATGAATCGACAATTTTATAAAAAAAAACTGGTTTTATGGATTTTCATGCAAAATTGTGATTTTTTAACAATTAGGCCGTTGCAAATATTTTTCAAAGTTTATATCGCCCCCCCCCTTCCCCCCCCCCTTAAAAATTGGTCTGAAAAATAAGGGGGCAAAAAATTTTTTCCAAAAAACTTCAAAATTTCCATGAAAATAGAAGTCTAATCAACTGATAACAATCTAAAATGCATTTTTCTGCATTGATAATCATATTTAGCATGTTTGGGTTGGTTTAAAAATGTTTTGAATTTTTTATGAAATTCCAATGTACAGCACCGCATAAAATTTATTTTTCGCAAAAAAATTATTTTTCGCAGAAAATAAAATTTTCGTCAATACTTTGATATTTTGGAAACTAGTGATGGCAAAACAACTGGACAGGTGTATAATACATTTTAAAACACTTTTTTCATTAAAATGTTGAAACCATGGCTCGTAATTTCAATTTTTATATTTTTTTTTATTTTTTTGCCCCTCCCCCCTCGACTTTGGTCATAGTCGAGGGACATAAACTTAAAAAAAAATTTGCAACGGCCTTATACCTAAAAATTTAACTATTTCATAAAGCAATATTTAAAAAACTTTTTGTCAAAAAAGTACATGGACCTTTTGTGGCCTACCCTAGTACATGTTTTAAACATAATAATCTTGAGAAAAACCTTAGCACTTGGATAATATACCAAAAATAAATTGAAATCCTATCAATGACACCCCGGTTTACGGTACATTATCAGATATGCTAAATTCGAAAAATTTGCATCACTTGACATTGAAAAAATAATCCAACGTTGAATAGAAATAACAAACAGAGAAAAACTTTTTCCTGAATCCGGTACATTTCGATGAAGATCATTTTGACATTTTGGCATCATCATTTTAATTTTTTTCCAAAAGTTTTTGTTATTGATTAAACTTTTAGATCCATTTGTTTTTTATTGATTGTGAAAAGTTTAAATTACCCTATCTGAAAATAATAAAATAACTCTGGAATATATTTTTTCTTAAAATATTTTTTTATCAAAACTATACTTTTTAAATAGAATAGAACCTCAAAGAAATAATATTCTCAATCAAATTGCTTCACTAGTTTTATTTTGAAATCAAAATTATTAAGCATAATTGAACATTGGGATTATAAAAGACTTGAGAAAATAAATGTATATTACTCTATAAAATGTAGAAACTGCTATGCACAAAGCAATGCAAAAAAAATCATGAATTTTATGAAAACAAAATATTTTTTTAAATTTCGACGAAAACTGTTCATGATTTAACAAATGCAAAAATCCTAGAAATTATTTTAAGAAAAACAATAGAACTTATAAAATTTGAAAGAATGCAAACAAGTAAAATTGATTTTTTGAAAATCGATTTATTTCCAAAGAAAAAGTAATTTTGAAAAAAAATCAAAAGCTGATATAGATTATCTTTTTGAACTAAAATATTTACAAATAACTGTTTGAGTTCATAAATTAACAGATATAATAAACATCATCTGCTTAAATATTGCAAAGAACTGCTCGTAATAACAAATATGATATGATTTTATTTAACCAATGTATCAAAGAACCGATCATTTTACGAAATGCATAACACACATTCCGGCGTTGCAACGTCACAATTTTTTTTTTTTGAAATATGGGTCGTATGATATTAAAGCCAATCCAAAACATAATTTTTATTGCTGATTTGATAAGAAATTGAATTTTCTAACAGTGCAAAACAAAACTAATTTCAAGCCGAATTTTTCATTTGTTATATCGATTACTCCGTGACGTTAACGGAGTGAGAAATAGCAAAATTTTAACCCTTTTTGGTTTCATACAAATTTACTCATGTTTTAGATAAACATTTGCCATTGTTAATCTAGCTTCAATTGATAATTGAGCCTATGAATAAACAAATGAACATAAAAAATGGCCGACTTATCAGTCAAAACGTCCCGGGCAGACGGTAATAACAAAATTCATGCCATTTCAATAACAAATACTGTAAAAATAACAGAAAGTGTTATGGAATCTTCTAGAAAAATCCAAAACAACTTTGGAATAACATTTTTTGTTAAGGAAGAATACCTCCAACTGTAATTGGGATGATCGGATTAGTTGTCAAAATAACAAAAAATAATAACAAAGATTTGTTCGAAGAATAACTAAAAGTGTTATTAGTCTGTTATTACAATAACAATCCAATAAGAAAAATTTCATAACGACGAATAACAAATTTTGTTATAAACAAAATAAAATGTTATTGGTCTAGTATTTTCAAATGTCAAAAAATGTTATTCCCAAGTTATTTCCGTCTGCTCAGGGTGTCGTTTTTGTCGCTCGAGAATGTATCATAAACTGATTAAGATTGACTTTCTTAATCTTTCCTAATTCAATTACTAAATTATTGAAATTTTATAAATATGTTCATTTAATATACAGATTTTTCTGTACAGCTATTAGCAAAAATTTAAGCCAGATAAATTTACTTAAAGAAAAATTGTATATTATTTATTTTATATTTTAAACTGCCTCACCTAAACCATTCTCAGATGGTACTCCCATATGTGGTCTACAAGCTCCAGGTCGAATCGAGTTGATATCTGGATGGAAACGTTTTATATTTTAGTTTAAAAATCCTGTTATAGTTATAGTTGAAAGGAATTCCATACCTCTATTTAATGTAATTTAAATACCACAATATGTAAAACCGATAAGTAGCACAAATAAAAAAAATTGAATTGAAATTGAAAAATCATGTTATTTTACTAAAATGCCAATAACTTCCTTTAGATTTAAACATTTATACCCGAAATTTACATTATTATTTATTGTTAGGAAATTCACTAAAAATCAATTCTGCCGTTTTGAACGAGTTCAGGAAGCTCAAACCTATCATACCTTGGCGAAAATGAAACGTCAACTGACATCACCTTAAAAATGTCAAATTGTATTGTTGAAGAACTTTAGCATATTTTCGATTACAGAAATAATACAAATTATGTTAAAGCTCTTCCAGGTATACGATCAATTCAGATTTTAACGTATTTTTCTGCAAAAGACACTTTTTTAAAAATAACAATTCAGTGACAGCACCCCTAGCGCACCTTAGTTGCTCGCTGACGTTGGTGGTGAGCCATATTGAATTAGAGAGCGAGACACAACCAGTGCAGGGCAGCAGCTAATTTGCGATTGATAAGCGCGACAACGTTCATTAGCTAAGCCCCGTGAATGGAGTGACTGGTTTGAGCACTTTTACCAACCTGACGGTGCAACCTACGTCGCCCAGGTTGATGCCCTGCGAGGGGGAGGGAGTTTGGGGCTTAAAAACTGGGATGAGGGGGGCTTTTGCATGACATTTTATTTCGCACCGGGGCGAGACTGGCTGCGGTGATGGAGCACTAATGAGAAAGCATGGCTTAATCTAGATTGGCAGGGGTCTGCCTGCAGTACGACAGCAGCAGCATTATCATGGCGTAATCTGGCCACCACCAGAGAGCTGGGGGGATGGGGATGATTCCAGCATAATCAGGCAGCAACAGCAAACTGATGAGCTAAAGGGTATTACAAAACAGCGGGGAGTACGGATTTACGTTGGATCACAAAGAAGTGACGAACATTGCGACCAGTCGAGGATAATGAGATTTTTTTCTGAAATCTCATTATGTAATCATTGTATAATAATTACTTTGATTCAAAACACGATAGAGCTGAATAGAAACTATTACATAATAAAGTGGAAAATCTGAAGCTCAATAAAAGTTCAATCACGTTCAACCCAACAAATCATTGAACGATTCAATCTGCTTTCTTCCCGAAACATAGCCCGACTGACCAGCAGCAAAACCAAGAGTCGAGCAATTTTTTGATAGTGCAATTAGTGTGAAACCGGGAAAAGTTCAAAAGTGGAAATCTTTAAAACCAAGTTCTCGTTCTTTTGCAGTTGTTGACCAACCTCACAAAAAAAAGAAGAAACAAAAGCAAACGAAAGCTCTGCTACTGCTGCTGGCATCTGGAGTAGTACAAATGAGGAAATCATCAAATACATGCCAGGATGTGAGGAGCAAAAAATAAATTTGGCAAAACCGGTCCGATGTACCACTGGAAAGGTAACTTCCGGTGCAGAAATTAAGAACTAATGAAACGAAAGTTCAACTCGGCAAAACGAGAAGAGAAAAGTGCTGTGCTTTTTCTCTGGTGCAAAGTGGAGGGGGTCCTTAAGCTGTTGGTGTTTGTGGAATTCTCTGTGAATTACCAAATAAAAAAAAGGGCTTAACATTTTAATATATCAACTGAAGTTTTCTGAACAACTGATGCAAAAATCCTTCCCTCACGAAACATTTCGAAATCGCAGATAAAAAAAAACATCAATAGTTTTCAGAGAACTTAAAAAGTGAGCAATTAAAAAGGAAAACACCAATTCTGAAAAAAAAAACTCATGCAGTGGATTGTTTGTATGTGAAGATCAAATCAGAGAAGAAGCAAAAAAAGCAATTTCGCCCTAACAAGAAAGGTTGCTTGAGCACCAGCTTCCAAGAAAGAAGAGATGAGAGAAAAAAAGCTCCAAACTATTGTACCGGATTGATTTACGAGCTTTCGTTTTAGCCCCTTGGGACTGCCTGCTGCTGCTAGGACGAGTGCATGTGAGGAATGATAATTTGTTGCTTGCTTGTTTTGTTGAACTTTTCTCGTTTTTCTCGGGATGCAGGTTGCTCTAGTAGCGTTTATTGACTTTCGATCGGATCAACGAAGATTTGTCCGAGGATGCAACAGATTGAAGGCGAAGACTTTTTCGTTTGATTTTTGGTTAGAAGGATTGGCGTCCTTTGACTTTTAAGAGGACATTAAATTTTCAACAAATTTAATTGTTTTGTGAGGCTGGATAAAACATTTACACTTTCTCTCAACTCTTAACACACGTGACGAACTAACAAAGGACACAAAAAGAAACCCCCATACGAAAGCTTCAATAATTCAAGGGCTTCGCATCCGGACAATTCTCGAGGCTAGCTACAATCCTTTTCTCAATTCGGTGAGCTTTCCGTAGAAATCCAGCCAGAAGGCACAATATCTATGTTAATTTTGTACCCCTTCCTTCCGTTCGTTACATGCATTCGAAAGTAGAAGAGTTGAAAGTTGGGCTTGTTTTCTTTGCGTCTATAAGATCCATGAAAGGTGTAGAACTCGAACATAAGATCTCAATTCAGGCCTAATGCCTCTTTGCATATTACATTTCTGTCCGAGTAAGAAGGGATAAAGGTGGTCTTAGATCTTGTGTAACTGTTGTTGTTGGCGACTGGATGTGTTATGTTGCTGTTTTATCATTGAAGATTTTGTTGTTGCAATTTTGTAGAATCGACAAACAATTTTTATAGATGTGCAGCGTGGTGTGGTCGAACGATAACGTTTTTATGCTAGATTTCTAAAAATATCCCTGCAGCATTGCTCCAAAAGGATTTTCTATTTTAGACTTTTTTTAGAATAATTTGTTTTTTTTTTCAAATACGACTTTTCCCCTCGTTCAATCGTCCGTAAGTGCATCAATATTTCAGATCAAAAAGTAATCCAGCTGCCAGAATGACAGATTTTGTTAAATGAACGTGATTGATACATCAAGTTTCTTAAAATTTCCTCAACATAACCCTTCAAATGGAAATATGTTTAAATGATGAGAAACTGAGAAATTTCAAAACCCTTAAAAAAAACTATTTAAATTACCTTAATCTGAGTGATTTTGATAACCGGAGCAACATTCAAAGGATAAAGATTTTTTTTCGCATTATGAAAGATACGAATTAAATTTGAACTGAATTACATGGAATCATACTGAATTAGAGCATCCAATTTCCCATCCCGGAAAAAAAAATCCCAGGAGTTAACGGGATTTCCCAAAAAAAAATCCCATTTTTTTACTTTTTGACACTTTTTTAATTTAAATTTATTCAATCAATTAAGTGTTCTTATTGAACTTATCAGTTCTTCTGAAAATTTCATGTCAAGGTTTATTTCAAATAATTTTAAATACTAAAGCATTGACAACTGGAAATAGATTTTATTTATATGTTAGGTTTGTTGCCGATATTTAGAAATGAAAATAATCTACTATAATTATGTAATGATTTCGAACGAAAATTGTTGCTACATCATTTGAAATTTAGGTACAGCACAAAGGCTACCAAAGGCGTAAGAGGTTGAATTATATAAATATAAATAAACTACTTTTATTGCTATGAAATGCTTTCAACCGAATAATGTATTATGCTGAGTTATAAAAATAACATTTAAATTAAAACAACCTCTTATTTTATAAATGGTGCCAAAAAAATGCAAACATACTTCAAAAACTCGCTCCAAGTATTTGTAAATTTTGAGTTGTGATGTCATAAAATTTGTATTTCATTGCGAAAAAGCATATATTTATGGTAAAGTCAATGCTAAAACCAGTGAGATTTGCTCTGGAAACAGGATTTGCTCAGAATAAAACTTATTGTCTGCATGATTTTTTTCTTCTCAATTCAATGAGTAAATATTATTTTTAATCAAATTATCTTAAAAATTAAACAGACATATTTAAAAGTAATTTTATGGTTTTGGAAATTGATTCATTTTTCTTACTGTCACATTGTGATTAGAAAAATAATACTTCTTAACAAAAAATACTAATAATATTTTTTTTATTTTGTACGAATTGAAAGACAGCTTATAAATTTAGAAAATTTGAATATTTTTTTTAAGTTATTTGTTTTTTTTTTTAAACGCAGTCAAGATCTTAATTATTTACACTTATTTTGACCATTTCAGTTGCTTTTCTATACAATTTTGTTACAAAACTTTAAATAGAACCAAGACCAGAACAATTTTTGAAAAATTTCAAATTTCCCTGGAAATTTGTGAAAATTTCCGTTTCGCGGGAATTTTTTAACCCTGCGAAATTTGACGCTCTATACTGGATATCTCAGAGCAGTTTTCTTAAATTTTTTAAACTTTTAATAGATTGTTAACCTTAAAAATGAAAACATTCATAAATTTGATTATTTTGAGACTCTCAAAGAATCATGATTGTTTCGATAAAAATTATTTCGTATCAGGAAACGGACTGAATTGTCAGATTCTGTGAACAGTTATGATTAGTTATAATTATGCAAGTTTCAAGTGTATTGAGACACAAATCGAAAACATCTTGAGATTTATTGACATTTTCAGTAAAACAAATTTCTTAGTCAATGTTGAAATTTTTTGATTTAGAATGCAAAATTTGTTTTGGTGACAGCAAAAATTTATATTTTTATGAAAAAATAATTCATAAAGAATTTGACCTTATTTAGAACTTTTAATTACTTATCCTCAAATTTATATAATTTCTATTAAAAGTTATTTAACTTAAAAAAATAATAATAATGAAACCAACTATTTAATTATTTTTTTCTTCTAAAAATGGCTATAAATTCCCGTCTGGGACAAATCAACAATTCTTTTTGGTTAACTATGACGTTATTTGAACCACCAACCCACTTATATTTTGAATTTCTAGGTTTGTTCCATATAATTTTTATTTAATCTTTATTTATTTATTTATTTTATATTTGTATTTTGGCACATTTTTCCACCAAATGGAAATTTTTGAGAGCCAACAAATTCTTTGAAAATGTCGTATTCTTGTAAGAAATGTTCCCACCATTTCTGAAATACCATATTTTATTGGTATCAATGATGGAAGAATCTTTATCAAAATATTTGACAGTCGAAATTCGAAAGATAATATTCTCTCTCAAAAAAATAATAATTGTGAGATTAACGGGTGGCATTTCTATTCACTACTGAGCAATTCTCGATGGAACCGACCGATTTCAAGAAATATTACTGTTATATTAATTTATTCGACTGTACGACCAAATAAGGCATCTAGCATCATCATTATTTTCAATACAAGCTTCACTCTTAAAAAATCAAAATCATTTCAATTGGTAGAATAAATCTTATCCATAAATCTACAGAAAGGCTAAAATCTTGGCATTGAATGCCAAATTTTGTCAGGGATATTCTATTTAAAGTAATAACGATGGGAAAAGATATAAAAATTCACCATATTTCTCATAACTGGAACTAACACACTTTTTAAAAGAAACTGTCTATGCCTTTGCTATTGCAGTAGAACATTTTCAAATAATCCTTTGTTTTCTCAAATTTTCTTATCCAAACTTCGCACACTTTCCCAGCTTTTCCAAGTTTAAATGTTTTTCCATGTGTGCCTCATCATCAAACAACAATAAAAGGGAATAAATCTCTTTTTGGCAAGCGAAATACCCGCACACAGCCCGTTTCATCCCCGTAGGTCCCGCTTAGAGCTTAACGCAAAAACACACGTGGAGGCACACTGAGGCAGTTTCCCTCGATTGCGGTAAGCCACGTGCCGGAAATGTAACCAAAATTTGCGCAAAAGTTTTAATGGAAAGCACACAGCAGAAAACCCCAGAGTGAAAAGGAATGCCACAAGCAGTCACCATTATTGAAAGCCGGAAGTAAGCTTAGCCTGGGTGCGTTAGTGTGTGTGTGCGTAAAGAACAAAGGGTGGCCCGGAAAATGAAGTTTGTGATGATTTTTCTTTCTAGGGATTTTCCCGACCGCCGATTGGCTCACGGAGGAATTGCTCGGTAGGAAAATGCCTTGATTTAGAGAAGCGGAAGAAACAAGAAGTTCCCCGGAACGTGAATAATCAACGTTTTCTCAGAGTGATGGAAGTGGAACCTTATTTGAGTATGTGGTGCTGACAGCTGGTTGCAACTAAGAGGGGGGAGCGGAAATGTATCCGGATGAAAGGACAACCCGGAATGTGAGGAGAAGGAGGGTGGATGCGTGAGAATGTCACTTACAATTGTTCACATGGTAGATGTGTTGTAACGTCTAACAAACATGGAAACACATAATTGAAAATTAAGAAAGTCACAAATCAAAATCTGTTACAGCAAATGAATTCGGTCTGGATCACTTTCAAAAAAATATTTCAAAACTACCTTGATTAAAAATTATAATTTTAAGAAGAACTTATAAATTTACCCAGTTATTATAGCAGATTTATTTAATTTTAACTCATAGTTGAAGAATTGTTTATGTTTTGATTGAAAAAGATCATGTTTTATTGAAAACAATTTATCGAAATTACGTTTTTATTCAATTCTTTCCACTAAATCCCACTTAAAAGGCTGTTTTCCGCTGTTATCGGGGCTTTTGAACACATCCGTTTCATGAACGAGTTTTTCTCACGTTTGAAAAACCCAAACAGCAACAACAAAAATAAAAAATAAAGTATAAAGTGGAAAATTTCCATCCGCACATTTCCCTCGGTTAACACATCTTTGTCTTGATCATCCCGTAGTAGCTTCAAGCGAAAGTTATATGTTTCCAACTTTTCACACATACTTTTACGCAGAATTCTTCACACACATGAACACTCACCCAGGATGCTGCAGGCGGTTTTTTGGTTTGAAGAATCAGAAAACTTATTTCTTGTTTTCCATTTCGTTCTGCAGATTTATATCATTTTCTTCACCCTTCTCCCCCTCACACCACACCACAACACCTTGAAGAAAGATTATGGAAAAAGTTTCCATTTTCCAAATGCTGTTTTGCGGCAGGAAATTTTTTTCTCCGGAAAAGCCCAAACCACCCTTGCAGGCACAATCTGTCAGTCACAAGCCCGGGTTGCAAAAGTGAATATGATGTGTCGGTTCTGATTGTGAGCGTGTGTGTGTGTGAAAAATATATGCAAAGCATACGGTTTACACGTGTACAACACACACCCCCACCTCAAAACAGTGGAGACAGTGCTGGAGCTTTTTGAAGAGCGATAAGGATAACGGAAATCGGGCGTGAAAGTGAGTTTTATCTCTTTTGGGAACCCGAGCAGACGGAAATAACTTGGGAAGGTCAGTTATTGATATTGTGAGAAGATCGAAATATGTTATTGGGATGATCGGATTAGTTGTTAAAATAACAAAAATCAATAACAAAGATTTGTTCGAAGAATAACTTAAACTGTTATTATGTTGTTATTGCAATAACAAACCAATAACACAGAAGGAATCATGAAGGAATAACAAGATTTGTTATTTTGTGCGGAGAGGTGGAGCAGCATAATAACAAAAAATGTTATTGAACTGGTATGTCTCCATAACAAAAAAAGTTATTGTTTTGGTTTATTTGTAATTTGCAAATAAACCTGCAGTTGCCATAACTCCTCTGTACTAGTCAGGGCTGCAGAGTCGGGTACCTCCAAGCGACTTTGAATCCATACTTTGAAGACAACTCCGACTCTGGATGCAGGATATGACGTCAACGACGACTTTAGCTCTCCAAAAATACCCGACTTCACAGATTCCGATTCCAAGTAAAAGTTGCTGAAAATTAGATGAATCCGATGCAGTCTCCGAGGTCACACTCCAGCTCGAACTTCAACGTCAGCTCCGACTTCCTGGCTCTGTGAAAATAATAACAGTTTTTGTTATTCACACTTCAAAAATTCCCAATAAATAAATCAATTCCGTTAGGGAATATAACAAAATAAAAAAACAAGAACTCTCAAAAGTTAATTTATCGGATTAATTTTAGCTTGAAACCCCATTTCATGACCAAAATAATGATCCCGACGAAATTGGTAAAAATTATCCCATAGTTCTAGCCAATTTTAGCAAAGTCCCTTAGGGGGTATATCAAATAATTAAAAAAATCAACTTTCAAAATTTCAACTTTTTAGAATAATTTTAGCTTAAGGACCCCATTTCATGGCCAAAATAATGACCCTGACGAAATTGGTCAAAATTATCCCATAGTTCTAGCCAATTTTAACAAAGTCCCTTAGGGGGTATATCAAATAATTAAAAAAATCAACTTTCAAAATTTCAACTTTTTAGAATAATTTTAGCTTAAGGACCCCATTTCATGGCCAAAATAATGACCTCGACGAATTTGGTCAAAATTATCCCATAGTTCTAGCCAATTTTAACAAAGTCCCTTAGGGGGTATATCAAATAATTAAAAAAATCAACTTTCAAAATTTCAACTTTTTAGAATAATTTTAGCTTAAGGACCCCATTTCATGGCCAAAATAATGACCTCGACGAATTTGGTCAAAATTATCCCATAGTTCTAGCCAATTTTAACAAAGTCCCTTAGGGGGTATATCAAATAATTAAAAAAATCAACTTTCAAAATTTCAACTTTTTAGAATAATTTTAGCTTAAGGACCCCATTTTATGGCCAAAATAATGACCCCGACGAAATTGGTCAAAATTATCCCATAGTTCTAACCATTTTAAACAAAGTCCTTTAGGGGGTATATCAAATAATTAAAAAAATCAACTTTCAAAATTTCAACTTTTTAGAATAATTTTAGCTTAAGGACCCCATTTCATGACCAAAATAATGATCCCGACGAAATTGGTAAAAATTATCCCATAGTTCTAGCCAATTTTAGCAAAGTCCCTTAGGGGGTATATCAAATAATTAAAAAAATCAACTTTCAAAATTTCAACTTTTTAGAATAATTTTAGCTTAAGGACCCCATTTCATGACCAAAATAATGACCCTGACGAAATTGGTCAAAATTATCCCATAGTTCTAGCCAATTTTAACAAAGTCCCTTAGGGGGTATATCAAATAATTAAAAAAATCATCTTTCAAAATTTCAACTTTTTAGAATAATTTTAGCTTAAGGACCCCATTTCATGGCCAAAATAATGACCCCGACGAAATTGGTAAAAATTATCCCATAGTTCTAGCCAATTTTAGCAAAGTCCCTTAGGGGGTATATCAAATAATTAAAAAAATCAACTTTCAAAATTTCAACTTTTTAGAATAATTTTAGCTTAAGGACCCCATTTCATGGCCAAAATAATGACCCTGACGAAATTGGTCAAAATTATCCCATAGTTCTAGCCAATTTTAACAAAGTCCCTTAGGGGGTATATCAAATAATTAAAAAATCAACTTTCAAAATTTCAACTTTTTAGAATAATTTTAGCTTAAGGACCCCATTTCATGACCAAAATAATGACCCTGACGAAATTGGTCAAAATTATCCCATAGTTCTAGCCAATTTTAACAAAGTCCCTTAGGGGGTATATCAAATAATTAAAAAAATCATCTTTCAAAATTTCAACTTTTTAGAATAATTTTAGCTTAAGGACCCCATTTCATGGCCAAAATAACGACCCCGACGAAATTGGTCAAAATTATCCCATAGTTCTAACCATTTTAAACAAAGTCCTTTAGGGGGTATATCAAATAATTAAAAAAATCAACTTTCAAAATTTCAACTTTTTAGAATAATTTTAGCTTAAGGACCCCATTTCATGACCAAAATAATGATCCCGACGAAATTGGTAAAAATTATCCCATAGTTCTAGCCAATTTTAGCAAAGTCCCTTAGGGGGTATATCAAATAATTTAAAAATTCAACTTCCAAAATTTCAACTTTTTAGAATAATTTTAGCTTAAGGACCCCATTTCAAAAGCTTGACCCCATCGGGGTCAAAATATTGACCCCGACGAAATTAGACAAAATTATCCCAAAGATCTAAACATATTTAACAAAAGAAAAAATAATAACAGATTGTGTTATGGACACTTAGAAACTTTTCCATTTGTGCGATTTGTGGTAATTTTATTTCTAAGTCAGTATACCGAACGAATAACAAATTTTGTTATTAGGAGAGTTTTTGAAATGTATAACATTTCCTCTTATTGGCGCATTTTCAATATAATATCACTTCAATACCAAATTTTGTTATTTTATCAGAAACTGTTATTATTTTTTCTTCTTGAAGTTGAACTTCAGGTTAAAATAATAACACTTTTTGTTATTTTAACAGGATTTGTTATTGAAATATTATCAATTTTGTTATTACCGTCTGCCCGGGAAGCTTTCTAAATGATTAATGCGTCGAGAGTGCGTCAATAAAGTTGAGGCCCAGTTGAGGTGAGGGGATGTGGCTTCCATTATTCATTCGAACTTTGGGATTACCATATTTCATTAGGTTGGGGAGGGGGAGACAATCACTCGTCATAGAGGAGTTTGCTTCATTTGAGGTGAGCTTTAATTTTACAGAAAATAAAATCAGGTGTAAAATAACTTTACTCTTTTTTATAAATAGAATGATTTAATAAAATTTTAGAATTGTTTTAAATGCTCCCGGGCAGACGGTAATAACAAAATTCATGCCATTTCAATAACAAACATTGTTAAAATAACAGAAAGTGTTACAGAATCTTCTTAAATAATCCATTTTTGCATTAGGGTTTAATAACAGTTTATGTTATCATAACAAAATTTGTTATTAATCTGATATTGGTTGAAAGCCAAAACTACTTGGGAATAACATTTTTTGGTATGGAAAATAAACCTCCAACTGTTATTGGAATGATCGGATTAGTTGTTAAAATAACAAAAAATAATAACAAAGATTTGTTCGAAGAATAACTGAAAATGTTATTAGTCTATTATTACAATAACAATCCAATATAACAATAAATACATAACGACGAATAACAAATCTTGTTATATATAACATAAAATGTTATTGGCCTAGTATTTTCAAATATCAAAAAATATTATTCCCAGGTTATTTCCATCTGCTCGGGCTCATATTAAATTTTCTTCATAGATGGCCAAGTACCATCTGTTAAATCTAGTTGTTGAAAGTTATTTATCAATTGGATAAACTTTAAAAATGATTGTTGTTTTGTGAACTGATATGCAAAGTCAGAAATAAAAATACAAGGTCCACTCACTATAACCGTATAACTATCAGACATGAATATAATGTAAGCAATCCATCGACAACATTTTAAAATTTCAAACATGATTGTTGCCTGTCTAAAAATAAAATCGATTCAAAAACAACAAAATTATTTCAATGAAAACTTCACAGAGTGACATTTTTTAAAATTCAGAAGTGAACCAACCGTTTCTGGGTTATCGCAGCTGAAAATTACTATTGTTTCATAAAATTTAAACATTAAAAGGCTATATCTCAGCTACCAGTAGTCCGATCAACATTGCCTTAGAAACACAATTTAAGTATATTTTTTTCCGCTTTTCATAATTTTTTTTAATAGTGTTGCTTTTCCTTCATGAGAGATTTTTAAATTCATTGATAAAAAAAAACTACCCAAAAATGCCTTAATGTTGAGTTATTGTTGATTGAAAATAAGATTTTTTTTTAAGCATTGTTTTTTAGTTTTGTTTGATAATATTTCGATTTTTTTTTCCAAAAGCCAAATTTTTCCGGTACCAGGTTTTGCCTTATCCTAAACTGTAGTCATATGATGCAATTCCCTTAAAAATATCAAAAAACTCAAAAAATAAAAACAACTGCAATAATGAATCGATTAAAAATAGTGTACCTATTTTCCTGGAAAATCCTTATCATATTCTAAGACTTTGCCGATTTTGTACGACCATCAGCCTGCAAAATTGTATTGAGCCATGAATGGAAAAACTAATGATGCAAAAATGACTTCAATTGACATAGAGACGTATGGACAAAGTTCATTAAGTATTGAAAAAAAGTCGATTGCGAAAATATCAGAAAATATAATTTCTCCACAGCAGCAATTTTATTAAAAATTTGACCATTCCACCTAATAATATTACAAAAAATCATTTGACAAATTTCTTCTCAGTGCATTTAGGCTTTGATTTTTTTTATTCAAACACTTAACAAGATTTTTGGAAGCAACTTGCAAATAAAATAATTATTTAAAAGATTTAGAACTATTTTTTTAGCAAAATTGGAATAAAATAATAAAAAGAACGTTACTTTACACTAAAATTAAATAAAATCTCAAGAAAAATTGAGCTTATTCATTTTTTAATCTCTATAAAATTTATTAAAATTACGATGAACAAAATGTACATGACGTGTGGAAATTCGATTTTTTAAAGTATAAAAATAAAACGAATTTTATTCAAATGGTTTAACATCAATTTAAAGTAAAATATATGTTGAAATCAAAATTTACTAATCATGTAGCAATGTAATATAAATATCCAGAGTTAGCACAAATTGAAACAAAAAACTACTTTTAATAACGTTTTACATAAATATTAAAATATTTAAATTTCCCTATTCCTAAAATTTATGAAATCCAACCAAATTTTATCATACTTTTTAACTGATTCAACCATTGAGGAACAGTTTTGGAGTTATCTAAACAACTTAAATTTCTAAAATCTCGACAACTGCGACACTAAATTGCATGAATAAATCCTTTTTTTATTTTTCAAATAAATAATTGTGTCAGGGGGTTTTAATTGGCAGCTTGAGCTTTTTTTGTATACACCTTCCTATCTTAACTACGCTAAAATAATATATTTTAGAGTACCGTGAAATTGCAGTGAAATTTAAATGTTTTGAAATTGCCATGCCGCAATTTTTTTTGTGAAAAATCATTAGCCCTACGAAAACTGTTAAATGAAATTGACAAATCTTCAAAATTCTAGGAAAGGTTTTTCGATTGACCATCCAACCACAGGTCATATTATGGGCAGGCAATCATTTTCATCTGAAATCTGACTTCATAAATGTTTTAATCTATATTTTGATAAGGTTGTCAGATTTTCAATCTTATCGGAAAGGCAATGCTAATACATTTCTTAAATTAAACAACAAGACGAGTCTTCTTTTTGAAAAAACACCCTTTTACAATCTTCAGAACTTCAGCTAAAACCTTTTTTTAAGAATAACTTTTGAAGTACTTTACATAACTTAGAATTTTATTTTGAAAAGGGACTTATGGATACCCAAAACGGATCGAATGATACCAACTCGGCCAAAATTGATCTAGCTAGTACGGAGATAATCAAATCCCTCCTCAGACACACAAACAAAGATTTGTTTAGTATTGTATTCAGAGTCGACATGTTTACGTGAAAGTATGTCTTGGAGGGTGCATTAAGAAGTTTCCAAATGATTTTATAATGCCTTTTTCAGTGAAGAAGGCAAAATTATTTAGTTTAACTTTTAGTTAGTTTTATAAAGAAAAAAGATATTGTGAATAAATTTATTTTTCTGCTATTTAAAAAAACACAGGTTACATTTTTGAAAAACCAAATTTTTGCAGCACTCGGGAACAATAATAATGTGGATTTCAGCAGCTATACGAGAAACCAAGTTCTAACAGCTCACGGTTAAAAAATCGGCAACTACAGACATTCAACATATTTAGGTGTGTAAAATATTTAAAACAATAAAATGTAATTTTTAATGACTTTGCTACAAATAAGCAACCATTTCCAACACCGGGTCAACGCTCATTGTCCGGAAACAATTACCATTAAATCAATCTAAATCCCTAAGTGAAAAGAGCATTAGGGTCCGTGTTACACACCGTCATCGACGAGGTGGTACATTTTCAGCACCCACTTGCTTCTTTTTTTCTTTTCTTTTAAATCCATGCTATGGTTGTACTACAACTACTTTAGTAGCAAAGCGAAAGGTAATTGTTTGTTGTTGAGCGCGCCAACTCGAGGAGCCAAGATTACTTAATTATAACGTCGCCAAGCCCCAGTCACACAAAGTGGAGCCACTACAAACGACCGGCTACCATGCAACTCCACAGTTTAAGGGCGCAGCGACCAACCAAAGAAAGCCGACCATCGAACAAAGTTGTTTTCCTCCACGCAAGAATGCACCTGTGGAAATGTCATGCCTTAACCCTTAGATCACAAACTTAGTGAAATGAAACTTAAATTAATTTTCAATGTCAAGGTAGGAAATTTGATTTAGTTCAATATTGCTCGAATATAATTGAGTAAATATGTTTTGCATTCAAGGGTTAAAGTCCGATTGTACCCCGGTGTAACTCGACACAATTATAATTTATTCCGCTGGATGGTTGCGCATTTTCCTTTCTGTAGCGGCAAAAGAAAAAGCCACCCGAGCACGACCGATGAAAAATATTTCCTCCTTGTTCACAGTCCGCTCAACAAATGACTTCTTATTATCGTGGCGTGAGTTTCCGCCATACGGGAACCACGTCCGGTGGCCGTTGAGGTCCCTCGGAGGTAAACACGAGGAGCGCGCGGCGCTTGGAATCAGAAGTTGCAGAAACAATATCGCAGCCATATTTCATACTAATTTATTATTAAAACTCATATGTTGGTGCACACGGTGGTGCAAAATTGCGATGGAATTGTTGTTTTCATTTTTTTTTTCTGATTTTGATATGAAGTTTCTTTCTTAAAATGCAATTTTGAAATTTTTAAATAAACATTATGCAACGGATAACTCCAAAATCTATCGTTACCCGAGCAGACGGAAATAACTTGGGAATAACATTTTTTGATATTTGAAAATACTAGGTCAATAACATTTTATGTTATTAATAACAAGATTTGTTATTCATCGTTATGACTTTTTTGTTATTGGATTGTTATTGTGATAACAGACTAATAAGATTTTTAGTTATTCTTCGAACAAATCTTTGTTATTATTTTTTGTTATTTTAACAACTAATCCGATCATCCCAATAACATTTGAAGATATTCTTCCATAACAAAAAATGTTATTCCAAAGTTGTTTTGGCTTTCAATCAATATCAGACCAATAAAAATTTTGTTAAAATAACATAAACTGTTATTAAACCCTTATGCAAAAATGGATTTTCAAAGAAAATTCCATAACACTTTCAGTTATTTTAACAGTATTTGTTATGGAAATGGCATGAATATAGTTATTACCGTCTGCCCGGGTATTGTTATCAAAAACGGACGATAACTCAGTTTTAAAATTATTCTTTAATTTATTACTCAGAAAAAAAATTATGGTAATATTCATCAGGAAATGGTGACAGATTTTGTGACAATTTTTTTTAAATTTTACCCCAGAAAATGAATTTTCAACAGTTTTTCATCATGCTCACATTTTACACATTTTTTATGTTACTCAAATTTTCAACATTTCAAAATTCAACTTTTTTTCTGTGTAATTCATCTACACAGAAAAAAAATGATAAATAAAAAATTATTCTGGTAACATTCATAAGGGAATGGTGACAGATTTTGTGTCAAAAATAATGTGAATATTACATCAGGAATTATTGAATATTCATCAGTTTCTGATGAATTTTCATCAGGTTCACATTTTTACAAATTTATTATGTAAAATTACTCAAAAAGAGGTTATATTCAAACAACCAAAATGTCAACCATCCAAAATTAACCTTTTTTGCGTACTAAAATTTTCATAATTTGCGATGTGAATTGATTTTTTTCTGAGTTTTCTTGAAAATACTATAATTTTAACAAAATATCATGTTTTTTCGAAAATACAAAAAAAACATAATTTGCATAATGAGTATCAAACGAAACGAAATTGTATATGATTTTTCACTTTATTTTCAAAATTTGCCATCAAACGAGGCGAAATTTTGAATGCCTTTTAACTTTATCAGATTGTTTTTTAAAAACTGAAATTTTCTCAAAATTCCGTTTTTTTCGAAAGAACTCAAATTTTTAGAATTTGCAAAATGGATGTCAAATGAAGCGAAATTTTGCCTGTGTTTTGATTTTACTAGGGGTTTTTATATGACACTAAAATTGTTCACAAAATACCGTATCTTTATTGAAAGTACTCAAATGTTCAAACGAAGCGAAATTCTGCATGGTTAATACATACATTCAAATTTTATATGCTTCAAAAAAAAAAGTGCTTCGTTTGATACCCAAATTGCAGATTATGTAAATTGGAGTAATTTCAAAAAGTAACGATATTTTGTAAATCTTCAAAATATATATTCTGAGTGAAAGGGGTATAAAGGAACGAAAACGGTAGAATACCAATGTAGTCAGAACTAAATTTTAAAAGGCCGATATTCAAAATATTTATATCGCATGCTTCTATTCATGATATTTTTTTCGTATAATCTTGTTATTTTTTTAAACTAATGATTGCAAAACAACTGAACTATTGTAAGAAGTATTTTAAACAACTTGTTTCCTTGAAATATAGAAATTTTGACTTGACTTTTACTTCAATTTTTTATATTTTTACCCGCCCTCTACGACCTGGTCGGTACGAAATTTCATCAAAAAAAATCAACTCTTTAGACTCAACGACCTTGCGGAATTCTATATTCGCTTCGGAAAACGGAATCGACGTAACACCTTATAATGTGGCCCTCTTAAACCTTGCGGTTTCGTCAACGGATCCACAGGCGTGTATCGTTTTTTTTTTTTTTTTGCGACAAGACTCCGCCTCCCGGGTCTCCTAAGTGTGAAGGTATGGCACGGGGAGAGGGCACCGAATACCTATAATAACACTTAGAATTTTTGCGTCCGCCTCGGGATTCGAACTGGCGACCTCTGGATTGTGAGTCCAGTGCGCGGTCCGATTGATCCACACAGGCAGAGCTTCAAGTGTTTATTTAGTGGTGCTCGCTTCAAAGTGTTTATTTAGTGGTTTTATGATTATGGTACATAAATTTGGATAATCAAAGTTTGTGAGGCATATAAATTTTAAATACTTATTAAGAAATTTTAATGAATTTGTGTTCATTACACATACTTTCGTAAAATGGTAAAGGATGCCTGATTTAACTCAGGAAACATAAAATATATGTATTTTTCAACAAATGAATAAATTTATTACAATATTTAAAATAGTGATGGTTAAGAAACTGATCTTGACAATAATCTTTTAGTTTCATCATGAGTAAAATTGCAGTTAATATATTAAACAATTTGATGCAATTAATTGAAATCACCTCAAGTATAATTAACTTAACACTATGGATTCAGCAAACAATTTTTACAGCAATAGTCAGTTGTTTATTCCATCTGTAAATGATGTTTTCAATTTTAGATTAAAAGTAGTGTAACATTTTTTCACGCCAGTTTTTTTATGCATTTTGCAATATTTTAAAATTTTATAGAATTATCAACAGTAAATTTTAAAAGAAAACCTGCTATAGACTGCTATAGATTAAAAACTGCTATAGATTACCGAGCCACGTAGCCTAGTGGTAACGCTTCCGCCTCGTAAGCGGTAGATCGGGGTTCAAATCCCGGCTTGGACCAACACAACTGGTGATCTTTTCCCTTCTGGAATCGATTGCTTAGTAAAGGGAAGGTAGTGTATCGTCACAAACTGGACCTTATCACGACACCTTAGGGAGGCGACCTATGGAATGTCAACATTAAACCTAAACATGTTAACATTAAGTTGAGAATGAAAATTGCCACTGAATCCGCATTGTAAATGCCGGCCCCGATACTCTTCACGGGTGTTCCCCTCAGGAACTGGGAAAGATTTACTTTTTTTTTTTATAGACTATAGAAATTCTAACTAAACTTTTTGAAATCTTCAAATTTCCTTTTTGCTGAAAACTATGACAACAAACACTAACTTTTGTCACGAAAATTCTTTTTTTTTTGTTGCTCTAGAAAATCAAAACAGAAAAAATACAAAAACCAAATAAATGCAAAACCTAAACATTAAAAAAATAACTCGAAATAATTAGTGAACTATTGTAGAAGTTTTATCAATGCAAACATGTGCACCCTGATATTTTTGGTGAAAATTTGAAGGGGGAAAACAAAATCTTTAAATCTAAAGTACTTTCCAAAAATAACCAATGTGCAATGGGTGTCTTATGTACATAAGGTCTTTTCGATCGAATATCATTGGACCGTGGTGTAGGATAAGCGTGGTTGCCTCTCACCCAGTCGGCCTGGGTTCGATCCCAGACGGTCCTGGTGGCATTTTTCGAGACGAGATTTGTCTGATCACGCCTTCCGTCGGATGGGGAAGTAAATGTTGGCCCGGTCAAACCTAGAGGTTAGGTCGTAAGCTCAGTCCAGGTGTAGGAGTCGTCTCCCTGGGTCCTATCTCGGTGGAGTCACTGGTAGGCAGTTGGACTCACAATTCAAAGGTCGTCAGTTCGGATCCCGGGGTGGATGGAAGCTAAGGTGTAAAAAGAGGTTTGCAATTGCCTCAAAATCAAGCCTTCGGACACCTAGTTTCGAGTAGGAATCTCGTAATCGAGAACGCCAAGGCAATGCTGTAGAGCGAATAACCTGGTGCACAGTTTATACTAACAGGCTATCGTAACCAATAAAAAAACAAATTACAAATTAAATTACAAATAATTTGATTTGATTTTGATCATTGAACTAACGGACGATCAAGTTGATAGTATCATCTTAAAAAATGATCTGAGTTTTTCACTTTCACGTCCTTTAAATGCTTTTTACTGAAAATCAATCAAAATTTGGATTGCTTCAAAGAAAAAAACAAATATATGTCGGAGGTCATGATGGCCGTTACGACGTATTGCAAACTTACCTGAGATTTGGTTATTTTAACAAACATTTTTGAATTTTTGAATCATACTGTTATTTTTGAAAGAAAAAAATATTGTTGACTTCAATAGGATTCCATATATGTTTGCAATGCAGTTAACTTAACATTTAATTTTAAATGCTTGTAACTTCCAACAATTCCACTATCCCACGCGGTGTCCCGAGATGACTAAAGTTGCTATCGCATGTGCAGGCCACATATTTTACCGGAAGACGTCCCTACAAACTTGCTCAACCCACACCCACCCTCGCAAGCCGGGGGACAAAATGA
Source organism: Culex pipiens pallens (assembly GCF_016801865.2). Lineage (NCBI taxonomy): Eukaryota > Metazoa > Arthropoda > Insecta > Diptera > Culicidae > Culex > Culex pipiens. The sequence goes on along the minus strand of NC_068938.1, from coordinate 32,826,563 downwards.
GAAAACTTGTCCATTGTAACGCCTCCCCCCACAAAGCGCAACCAGGCCGACATTCCGAGTTTGGAATGTATGTAATAATTTTCTCTCAGGATCATTAACGACAACAATCGTGGTGGTGGCGGCAGCGGGAAATGTTGGGGCAACTGTGACGAAAACTGCAATCAGGGAAAATGTGCTTGTAATTAGTTTTTTTTTTTTGTTCTGGATGTCGCGAAAGTGCAGTTTTCTGTTTTCAGGTAAATCACTATTATCAGTGCATATCGTGGTGAACAATTGCAATGGTTGTTGCAGAAATTTAACGGCTCCAATATTGCGATACTGAAATGAAGTGGAATTTATACGTTTCCGAGTCGAGTGCAACCATGTGGAAAGATATGAAATATATATGCTTTCCACAGGCACGTTAATTGCTCAGCAAACAATCTGGGGAGTGGAAAATCTGTATCTGGAGAACGATGTGGGAACGTGTTTGAACATTATTAGTAATCGTTTGAACGCCTCTTCGACGTGTTGGAATTTTAAGTGGAGCTGTAATTAAGAGGAAACTCCGCTGGAATGTGTGAAAATTGACTGAAAAGAAGAATGTTCTGATCAAATTGTATGAAAATTCTCCCAACCTGCAAATCGAAATCAGTTCAATCCAAATTGGCCACCACTCTAATCACACCAAATTAGCACCTCTTCCTTGATTGGACCTGCGCCCTCGATACTGGGAAGTCACCTTCCTCAAAAATTGACGTCCGCTGATCAGCAGCAGCAGTCCGGAACGAGAAGGGCCTTCATTAATGTAAATTTCCCAACGACCATCAGCTAGCTCGTGAAAATGTAAATCATTTCCACCAGCGCACACAAATCGCTAGTAATTTAAGTTAAACGCGCGCTCTTCCTGCAGCTCGATCCGGATTTTGGGGCGCCTTTTTCGTGAGAGGGGTTGGAGGAACTGGGCAATTTGATGCTGAAAAGTCTGAAAAGTAGAATTTTCGGGAGTTTTGGTGGGGAAAGGGAAATGTTTTCAAATTACGTCGATTTAATGAATAGCATTAAGGATTCGGTAATCGACATTCTAAGCGAGGGAAGTTAACGAAAGGTGTGCCCAAGCCGTTTTTGGGGGGTGAAGGCATTTTTCCGATGACCGGGCGTTACGTTCAGACGTCGTTTTGCCTTAGTGTGGGCTTTAACTTTAGAGCAGGGTGTCCTTTATCAAGAATTTTTATTTCTTATCTCTATATAAATTTTTAATGATATCAGATTTTGAAAAAAAAAAAGTATATTTAAGATCTGCAATTTTCATTTCGATGCTTAAAATACCCTAATTTTAATAATTTTCATCGCCAATTATCGAACCGACCCTTTTGTGGGTAACCTTAACACTTCATCTCATTGTTAGAAAGCAACTAAACCGGGCTCCGAAAGAAAGCGGAAATTACATTTTACCAGGGGTTTTGTTCCACCGTTTACGCCCGTACACGGAAACTTAATGACGGGGCATGGTTCCAAATTTCGGTACTTTTGACCTTACGAGCGAGAAGCCGTTATTTTTACGACCGTGTATTATCATAAAGATTCAAATTTTTCCAAGCGATTTTTTTTCCTCTCACCATGGGAAAATGTTTACTCCTTGCCCGACCTCAACACCGGATAAAAAGGTGCCTCGAACATATCGCTAGACGTTCAATTGTTTCGTTCAAATATGGAAATGATTTGGGAGAGGCGTCGTCGTGTGTACCAGGAAAAGGTCGTAACCAGTTTTTATTTTATTTTATTTTTTTCTTTTACATTCTTTTCCCCTTGTTGCATGCTAAACTGTGAGGCTAAAGTAAGTTTGAGTCAGATTTTTGAACAAATTTGATTTATGTAAATGTTGCATTTTACATAATTCGAAAACGTGATTCTTTGCTATTCTCACTGAGGAAAGGATTGGGAGTAGGCGTGGCCGAATGGTTACGCTGTTCGCTTTGTAAGCGGAAGGTTCTGGGTTCGATTCCCATCTGCTCCTATCTAGAAATTATGGAAAGAAGGAATTCTGAACACTTGAATATGAACGAAAAATTCATTAGTTCGCGGCGGGGTTCGGCTTGTGTGGATCAATCGGACCGCGCACTGGACTCACAATCCAGAGGTCGCCGGTTCGAATCCCGAGGCAGACGCAAAAATTCTAAGTGTTAATATAGGTATTCGGTGCCCTCTCCCCGTGCCATACCTTCACACTTAGGAGACCCGGGAGGCGGAGTCTTGTCGCAAAAAGAACGATACACGCCTGTGGATCCGTTGACGAAACTGCAGAGGGCCACATTATAAGGTGTTACGTCGATTCCGTTTTTTCGATCCCCCGTCCTTTGGGTCAGCAGACAAAAATGCTAATCACCAGACCATCGAGGCTTAGTTGACTAGAAGGATTAATAATGCTATTAGAATCCAAGAAACTTGATTGGAATCTGTGATCCTAAGAACAGGAAATGCAATATTGAATGCAAGTTGAATTCAAGGACACTTACTGGTTGCATAATTGTTAGGCGAATATTGAACTTTCAACACGACCAGAAATCACCACAAAAAGCTTGGTGAACCGTATTGGAAAGCTTCCAAAATGAATCCAAGAACATACGAAGAATTAAGGACTATAAATAGATTCGCCCGGCCGCATCACTTACCACGGTGAATCCTGGCTTCACACCCATCTTACTAACACCCTCAAACCTCACGTGATACTTTGTCGAAGACGCAGCCGATTTAGCGGTCTTCATCACTCAAGTATCGGACTAAAATTCCTATCCACTTCCCCGTGTCTTACCACTGCTCGTGGCCGGCACTGTGATTGGCTAGCATGATAGGGACATTTGAAAGTTGCGGAGTGGTGATGATTGGTTCCTACTCTTCATCTGTGGTCCACGGAGCAATTCTTGGAGATCCTGGTCAACAACAGAGTAGCAACTACGGGTAGACACCAATGCTATGCATTCTCACAGAGGAAAGGATTGATAATCTTTAAAAAAAAACTCCTTCAGATCTACCTTTGCATATACAATACACATTGGATGAGAATCAAATCCTGAGTGTGTAGCAATATTCCTTTTCTGGTACTAATAAGCAATTCTATAAGATTTATTCCATCCGATTTTTTTATTTTTTTTATTTTGCTGAAACTCTTTGGGTATCATTAATATGCCAAAAGATGTCTTCCACTTGTTGTTTTCGGCGAAGTTGTAGGTATAACTGAGGACAACAGCGAATAAAACAGTCCACGAAAAATATGTTGCAGATTTTTAAACGTGCTTTTTGTCAATAAAAATGGTTTACCTTTTTTTTCATAAAAAGCAATCACAAAAGTTCAGAGTATTCGAAAAATCTGGAATCGAGTCATAATTTAAAAAAAAAAATAGTTATTTTTCAAATTTCGCAGGGTAATCGCGAAGTCCAGCTACTCACATTCGAATCATAAAAGCGACACAACAAAAATGGAAGATATAAAAATTCAAAAACCGAGGCTGAGCGTTCCCGTGACCAGCGCACTCTTTTATCCTAAATGTCAGCGTGTCTTTCGATAAACGATTCTATAGAAATTGCTTTTTTACCGTGAAAATTTAACACATTATTTGACAAATTAATGCACAATTTACCCGACGCCGTGCCTTCTGATCAACGATGATATAGGAAGGGCTTTTAAAATCACAAAACAGTTAATGTAAGCTTAATTAAAGCACAAACAACACCAGTCACTGAAAAAAATACGCTTGAAACACGAATAATCATGAAAGGCGTGCGTTCTGTTTCAACACCCAAAATCGACTCCCATGTTTTTAATGTAGAATTAATTTTGCAACCAACCAGTAATTAAGTAAATTTTAGATAAAATAAAGTTGCCACTTTTGACAAAATGTTTGCCCATTTTTACAAAATACTTTCGAAAAGATGTTTTTTGCAATCCCGCTGTGAAACTGTCAACTATTCCTGTCCTTCTGGAGTAACGAAACGGCCTTCTTTTAACTACCGAAAATAACAGATTTGAAAATCAATACCTTTTAATACCAATGCTGAAATGGGTGCTGAAAAGTTGAACTTTTCAACACTTGTATCGAAAAGTAACATTTTTCAACATTGTTTTGTTTTTAACAGTTAGTATACTTAACATATGAATGTTTGACATAAAATTCCATGCAAAAAGCGTAATTCGGAATTGCAAAAAATGTTGTAAGCAACTCGCTGCAAAACATGATTCTTTCAGCACTCAGTTAACCCTGTTGGATAAATGTACGACACGTGCCGAAAAAACCCTTGTTTTCGCTACTTGTTGCATAAACTGTTATTTCAGTATTCATTAGTTTCAGTAGTTGATAGCCTAATTTTTTTCAAAATTTCATAACCGCCATTTTGGGTTTTAAAATTTTACAATAAAATAACAATACAAAATAAGTCATCGAAAAAAAAATCGAGATTCGTCATTCGGATAATCCGAACTGAAATTCATCTGAGGCCTCAGATCTGGACTGAATTTGAAATTGTGGAGTGTGGTTTCTCTATGGCTTAAAATTCATTAGGGGAAATATACAATTTCTCAGCCTATTTCTATTATCGGCCTATCAGCACTTTGATCATGAATTACAGCTTTCTTAAAGTGTTTTTGACTGTTCCAAAGTAACAATTAGCTCAAATAAAAGTGAGCAAGCAACTCTCCATTGTTGATGTATCTAAACATATTGATTTAGTAGTGGAAAACTGCAAAAGTGATGGGAATTGGTCGAACGGCATAAAATGATAAGAGTGATATTTTCCCCTACTTTATTTCTTTTGAATCTTAGGGTTGATTTTTTTATGATTAAAAAATTTCACGAATGTTTTATTTTATTTTTAAAGTTGAAAATCGAACCATTAGTTCCTGAGATATCGTGATCATAAATCAAAACCTTTTGGGGCAACACTGCGAAAATCTGATTTTTAGTGTTTTTGGAGCAACATTTGAAGAGGGTGCTCAAGCATTTTGACAGCTGTAACTGTTTTGCAATATCCGAGACAACAGGTGTTTTTACAAAACTAAATGTGCAACGCAATAGCTGGTCTCACCAACCATTCAAAACTTTGGGTTTTGTTAAAAAGTAACCGCTTGTTTTGGAATTTTGCAACTTATTTCCAGCTTTCAGAATGCTTATGCGACCTTTTCAAATGTGAATCCAGTTTTTATCTTTGCATGACCATATCTCTGCTTCCAGTGACCGTATCAATAAAGTTGAAAAAGTCAGGGAAACGAATATTAAAAAATATGCAATAATGAGCACTATTTATTAAAAAAATCAGAAACTGCGGTTTTCCACCTAAAAACTTGTTATAACATGTATTTGTAATTATCTGCTTTACAACTTTGCGCAACATTGTTACACTAAAAAATTAACCCTGCAAACACGAAATTTTAAAATGAATAATTTTGTTCTAAATGAAAAAATGCCCTTCTGTGTTAATGTATAGTTGAAAAGTACATTAAATTTCCCTTAAAATGACATGTTTAAAAAAAATTACAGTTGCGTAACGAAAAATGGCAGAATTTTTGAAAACTTTTTTAGTGTTTTTTTACGATGAAAAACACGTTTTTCGTAATTTGTAATACGCCTCCAAATCGGGCGTTTAATTTTACACGAAAGTCCCTTTTGACACCAAATTTCAGATCCCCTTGTCAGGCTTATTGAAACGTCTTATTTTTTCGCGTGTTAATAATAATAGACATCACACCGTCTTTTCAGACTGCATTTAATAACTGACGGGACAAACACAGAACACCCAGAGGAGATGGTCGGGAGTCGAACCCGGGCCCCTTAGCACACATGAGGGATCGGCAGCCGTAGCCGCTAACCACCGCGCCACGGGGTCCTCATGTTAAAAAATGGAAGGGGTCGTACCGCCCTTCCGTCACGAGATATCAAAAAACGGGCCTCGGATTTGTGATCAGGGACAAAATTCACCACTTAGGACAAAATTACACGCAAATCAAAGAGGGGTCGGAGCAACTGCTGGCTAATAGTAAAATAATCAATGCATCAATCGGAACCAAACGAGAGAAACTGCCTTCAACCAATATCGCAAATCAAACATAAGCAATAAAATCATTCCCCGACAGCGTCAACTGCATCCGTTCGGAAATTAAACTCGGCACCAATTTGATCTCGACGTGACGTCATTCATCCCACGGCTCCGCCCAAAAATGACGTACGAAGGAGCTGCATTTTAACTACCACTTCCACACACGCACCCACCCTTTGACGTGGCAGCAGTACGCAATTTGGCTACTTTCGAAAATGAACATGTTCTTCCTCTTTCGACTGAACGCTGCCAATCCTGATGGGTGCACCGCGCCGAGCACGTAGTCCAAAATCATCTCTCCGGCAAATTGTGGGGGTCGGGTCAACCACCATCAATCAACGCGGAGGGGAAGTTTCATTAGGCTTCCGGATGTGGCCAAAGTTCAACCCCCGGCCCTGGTCAGACCATCCGGATGCACATTTCCGTCCCGGGCACTGCCATCTGGATGGCGACGTCCGAAACGGCAAGCGCTCGGAAAATTGCAATAAGTTCGAATGTGATTTCGATATAACAAAGCTAATCGACGATACCGGACCGAAAATCAACGCTCAACGAGACTCAGATCGGACCGGAAGTTTGGCAGGAGAAAAATCCTGTTGCGCTTTTCTGTCGATTGCAATAACGGAAAATTGGAAAACCACTTGCCAAGTAATTGCAGCTGCCACCCACAGCATCCCAAAAGCGACGACGATACAAGTTGGATTACCCCGGGAAGGCCAGCTGTGCTGCGGTGAAATGCACCGGAAAGATTTAGTGATTCCACCCTTAGCCCCTGTTCCCGGGCTCACCCGGGCTGAGCAAACTAATCTCGGAGGCTGGCCGGGAATCGAAAGCGATTAAACGTAATGGATTGTGATATTGGCTCTTTTGGGAAAATTCCGGGAAAGGTTGCGTGAAGTGATGATTATTTTTGTTATGAAAGTTTTGAAATATTGGAAAAATCTCTGTATAAAATTGATAATCATTTTACAAAAATTGAAAAGAGATTTATGGGATGATTTAACAAGCATTTAAAAAAAAATCAATCAGTCAATTTGAATTTAAGCTTATAAAAATAGAGTCAATCTTTGCTAGTGAGCAATTTTCATAAACTTCAGTAAACATTGAATATTCTTATTTTTTTGTTGGACTCGAACTTTGCATACACGTTGGTGTTCCCAATCGTCTGTAAAAATCTTCATACAAATTTGGGTGGTGATCATCCAAAAATGCTTTGTAAATCATCAAAAAAAAAACATCTTGAAAAAAAAATCAGAATAATTTGAAGAGTCTTTGTTGTAGGTACAAGATACTCTTAAGAACCACTCATTTTTTTTAATTCTCTTTTCAACAAAATAAAATGAAATTGTGATTTATTTTAAATATGATTGAAATGATAAAACTACTATTTTAAGCTTAGCTATATAGTGATGAAAATCTTTATGTTTTTTAAATCATTAAGTTAAGGCCGTTGCAAATATTTTTCAAAGTTTATGTCGTTACAAAAAATATTTGCAGCGGCCTTATGGTCGAAACAAAATATTACGGCAAATTGAATTGGCAATCACTTAGCAATTTAAATTTATACATATTTTTTAAATCTCCTTATTCAAGTTCTATTAATATTCAGGTAAATTTTATCGAAAAAATGACAGTTCTTTTTTAACAATTACTTTTTAAAGTCACAAATTTCCACTTACACGCAAAAAAAAATTCTTAGGAATATTTGCTGAGACACGGTATCTGAAAGAAAAGCAAATGATATTTTCTGAGTGTAATCCAAATAACACTATATGTTCAAAGGCCAATATCTTAGCAACTAATGGTCCGATTTTCAGTGTTAATTTTAATTAATTTAATTCGGTTTTATTGGTGAATTATCAATACACAATAAGTTCTTTTGGAATACATAACAGAGATTTGGAGTTCCTTTCAGCTGTGTGTTACATCATAATCCATTTTGGAACAATTGTTGCTTGTAGTTAAGGGGTTACCGAAAGTAAGAAAAAGATAAGAAAAAAAACTTACTAAAATTGCAAGGGAAAGGGGATAGAAATAGAGAAAGCTTAAAACTACAACACAATTTTTTATCCTTTATAGATGTGCTTGATCATCAGCTCCCCGAGGGCCAGAAATTGCTCCGCCTTGTTACGGCAGGTCCGAAACCGCGTCATCATCTCCCCCGCGAGAGCAAAGAACTCCGGCAGGGTAAAGAGATCTTCCCCGGTGACTCCTTGCTGGGTCGCATCGCCGCTACCGGCAGCGACCACGCTTGCAAACGACCGCCCCCAATTTTTCAGTGTTAAAAAATGAAAAATTGGGTAAATTTTATAATCTTTTCGATAAAAATGTATTAAAATTTAAAAATAGTTAAATTAAATTAATTAAATTTCAGTCTGACTTTTTGGAAGGTTCTGTATTCTCACAGCTTTTGAGCTGTCAATTGCAATTTTTATTGTCTGTTCTTGAATGTCTGTTCTTAATTTTAAATGTAAAATCAATTCAGCAATCGAAAAGTTCTGAAGTGAAATTTTGTTAAAATTATCCGTTTTCAAGTTTTAGCCATTTCTAGGATACTATTTGATTTATTTCCCATGTCGATTGACCTAGAAATGTCCCTATATTTTTTATTTATTTGAACTATGTTGATACGGACTTTTATTTTTGAGATAAGGTTGACGATAAAAAAATAAAACAAGAAAAATGAGATTATCTCAGTATTGCTCAGTTACCCCTTGATTTTCGATCACCGATAGCTAAAAAAACAATGGTCCAATTTTCAAATAAAAAAAAAATGAACTATTTGATATATTTTCCGATCTACTCGAAACACTTGTATTTTTTTTTTTTTTTTGTACCAAGAATTACATCTAAAAAGGACGCAAATTTGTTTTTACATTGAAAAATTAAGTCAAAACATTTGTTCGACATGTTTCTTTGTTTTATTTTTAAATATCAAATTAAAAAAAATCACCTGTTTAAAGATTTATTGCCTATTTTCGGAATTTTCAGAAATATGGCCTTTGATGTCCCCAAAAACACATTATATAATTGTGTGTTTTTGGAAAACAATTTTTAGTGACAAAAAGTAATTTTGGAACTCAATTAAATATTTTTCCACGTGATTTTTTTTTTCGAGCCTAATTTGGATTTCCAGAAGTGGTGGTGGGCCGGAATTAGAGGGTGACGAGCGGGAATTCCCGGGAAATCGACAATTTTTGGACCACTCGATTCCCGGGAAATTGGGTCGAGACTCCCGGGAAATTTTAATTTTGTAAATATCGAAGCAAAATTATATAAACTAATCAGAAAAACATTTGAAAATTTGAAATTGTTTAGAACATTGGATATTCAATGTTAGATGTTCAAGATCGAATGAACCAATGCTTCTCTTATCTTCTTATTCAGAAAGTGTAAATGTTAACTGTTCAAAAATTCCATTAACTATAATTGAGAGAACTTAAAATAACGTAGACCCCAAAATTTACCTTAAAGCATACTTAGCAGTTAGACCCCAGGAAGGAAGTCTAATGTTTTTTAAATATTTTTTTATTTATTATTTCTAAGAGGGAAAAGCCTTTTCAAGATAAGTATAATTTCCATATTATCTTTCAAGCATAGCAGTCCTTATAATCTAGTTTTTTTAAATTTAATTTCGCTTCATCAAGGTAATTTCCTTTTTTGATGTCAATAAGTCATTTTATGTTTCGCTTCAAACTCAATATTAAATTATATTTTGAAAGAAAAAACTCTGGCAATCTTTGTAAAGTTAAGGTCCGCCAAATGTGAACATTCGGGTTTTCCTGATTACTATTCCTTCAATGAATATTTACAGTTGATCTTAAAAAAGAAAAAAAAACAACTTTAAATTGTTGTTCCGAGTCGCTGTTTATCATATTGCAAAAATCCCGATAATGGGAAATTATGTATTAGCTATTTTTTTACTTCACAAAAATCTAATAATAAGTTGTATTTGCAGATTCGGACATTGATCAGAAACATATTTATAACTTTTCTTTAGACATTATTGCATTGGCCTAGTTAAAAACACTCCCGGGTCCCGGGAATTCCCGGGAAATTTCCAAATCCAACTCTCGATTCCCGGGAAATTGAAAATCTCGAGAATCGTCACCCTCTAGCCGGAACAGTTTAAATTATAATTTTTCGGGAAAATGAAAAAAATCCATAAAAACTTCTAAAATGCTGAAAAAAGTGGGTAATTCTCCGCCAACTCACACAGCAGTTGCCCCGACCCCTCTTCGATTTGCGTGAAACTTTGTCCTATGGGGTAACTTTTGTCCCTGATCACGAATCCGAGGTCCGTTTTTTGATATCTCGTGACGGAGGGGCGGTACGACCCCTTCCATTTTTGAACATGCGAAAAAAGAGGTGTTTTTCAATAATTTGCAGCCTGAAACGGTGATGAGATAGAAATTTGGTGTTAAAGGGACTTTTATGTAAAATTAGACGCCCGATTTGATGGCGTACTCAGCATTCCGAAAAAACGTATTTTTCATCGAAAAAAACACTAAAAAAGTTTTAAAAATTCTCCCATTTTCCGTTACTCGACTGTAAAAAAATTTGGAACATGTTATTTTATGGGAAATTTAATGTACTTTTCGAATCTACATTGACCCAGAAGGGTCATTTTTTCATTTAGAACAAAATTTTTCATTTTAAAATTTCGTGTTTTTTCTAACTTTGCAGAGTTTTTGTTTAGAGTGTAACAATGTTCTACAAAGTTGTAGAGCAGACAATTACAAAAATTTTGATATATAGACATAAGGGGTTTGCTTATAAACATCACGAGTTATCGCGATTTTACGAAAAAAAGTTTTGAAAAAGTTGGTCGTCATCGATCATGGCCGTTCATGGTCACCCGCTATAGACACGGACGACGAAACAAAGAGAAACGCAAAAAGTAACTTTTTCAAAACTTTTTTTCGTAAAACTGCAATAACTCGTGATGTTTGTAAGCAAACCCCTTAAGTCTATGTATCAAAATTTTTGTAATTGTCTGCTCTACAACTTTGTAGAACATTGTTACACTCTAAACAATAACCCTGCAAAGTTAGAAGAAACACGAAATTTTAAAATGAAAAATTTTGTTCTAAATGAAAAAATGACCCTTCTGGGTGAATGTAGATTTGAAAAGTACATTAAATTTCCCATAAAATGACGTGTTCCAAAATTTGTTACAGTCGAGTAACGGAAAATGGGAGAATTTTTAAAACTTTTTTAGTGTTTTTTTTCGATGAAAAATACGTTTTTTCGGAATTCTGAGTACGCCATCAAATCGGGCGTCTAATTTTACATAAAAGTCCCTTTGACACCAAATTTCTATCTCATCACCGTTTCAGGCTGCAAATTATTGAAAAACATCTCTTTTTTCGCATGTTCAAAAATGGAAGGGGTCGTACCGCCCCTCCGTCACGAGATATCAAAAAACGGATCTCGGATTCGTGATCAGGGACAAAAGTTACCCCTTAGGACAAAGTTTCACGCAAATCAAAGAGGGGTCGGGGCAACTTTTCCCGATTTCGTGTGAGTTGGTAGAGAATTACCCAAGTGTTATAAGTCGTCATCTGGTACTTTTTTTTAACTTTCTCAATTTCTATTCACAGCATAAGAAGTGTCGAAAAACACTAAGGAATGAAGATGCTCAAAGTCTTAAGAAAAAAAAACAATTTCGATTCATAAAATTCTTTTAAAATTATTAAAATATCAAAAATTACTGTAAATTGTGTGTTTTTTTTTTATTTTAATGTCTTTTAATTTTCATCCATGAAAAATATGATTTCTATATTTTAAAAATAAAGCAATGAAAAAAAATTGTCTCGAAACAACAAAAAATATTTTTAAGTACAATTAGAACAACTTTAACTTCTATGAATAAAAATGTTAAAAGATTTTAGATTTTTGTGAAAATTTGATGTCATGATTTTTAAATATTTTTTTTTAATTAACGTTTACGTTACATTGAGTGCAAATTCAAATTAATTTATACACAAAATAAAGAAGTGAAATAATCTACTTCAATCAATAGATTGTTCATTTTGTTTAAAACAAATTTATCAATGTCTACAAATGATAAACGTAATAAACAAACGTAAAACTTAAGGGAAACACATCTATATGATTTCTTGATCATTTTTCAATCGTTTGACAGTAGCATAACTGTTATATTGTGCAATATATTAAGATTGGCAATGCATTGAACTTTAAATTATTTAACTAGGACTTTTAATCGTTTTTAAATGGAATTAATTGGAATATAAGTTACAATATACTCTTGACAAATGTTGACATTAAAATTTATTTCCAAATAAAATCAACAAGATGGTATCAATTTCATTGCATAAATAAAAATATTCAATTTCATGAAAGGTCTCAAGGGCCAGCCACTGAACCCATTTGTATGGAAAATTATTATATGAACAAACTGATGATGAAAATTGGATTATTCAAGGATACGGAAGGATCCCTAAATGTTTCAGCTAGGTTAAACAAATACAAAAAATTCAATTAAAGAAAACTAATTACGTAGAATTTGCTTACCTTTGTTCCAAATTTCTACTTTGTTCGTTTGAATGCTTAGATGCTTAAATTTAAATTACCCTAACTTTCAAACGTCTTTTCACTTAGTTTAGTATTTCAGTTATTTTGCTTTCAACTCATAAGTTCTGTTTTTCATTTCCTATGTGCTTTACTAAATCTCAACTCAGTCTTCCGCGTCCAACTTTGTGTTTACTTTTCTAGGGGCTTACCACCACTCTCCAGCAAATGAATGTTTATTACATCAAGTGAAGTAATTTGTTTGGTTTCCTGCCGAGCACTTCCGAGAATCTTTATCCGTTTTCCCTGCTGCTCGAGAGCCGAGATATCTTATCTGTTCATTGCAATTAAATTAAAACGAAAAAGGATTACGCCACCCACCCACGCAACTCCCGTCTGAAGCATCAATGGGCGTGTGCGTTTTGCTGTCATCTCGGGCAAAAAGGATTCCACCTATCTTTTCAGCAGCAGCAAACCAACCAGTCTGATGATGGTTTGCGGTTGTCCCAGAGCGACACAATGCAGACAACACTAATCAAGAGCAAATTGGTTGATTGAATGAAAGCATTTCCTTCCCCCTTCTCGGAGGGGGTTGGGACTGGCAGGACGAAATGGGTGACAATGATTATTTGTTCAGCTTTTACTGCCACCCACAGCACACAGCATCTACCCTCTTTCTTGATGAATATAAGGAAGGTCGGTTTGATCCAATTTCCTAATGTTAAATTTCATTAAAGACCATCCGGGCAGGACTCTCGCATCATGCTTTGGTCCGGCAGGCCATTCCCAGCTGGGGTTCCTCTGCAGGACTACTGTTGGTAGGAGTTTTATTATCCAGCTGCCCCCCTCCGGGTTTGCTGGTAACTCTGGCCACGGGTTTATCGAATTTAGACTCATTTCCAGACGGACCGGGGGTTGTGTGTTGTTGGACGCAAGTTATTAGGAAGGTTTCTGGAGAGAGGTTTCTTTTCTGCCAGCTGATCAACGAATGTTTAAATATTCCTGCTTAATTTAAAATGGGCTTACGATTATTTGAATTTCGCTTCTTTAGACATATACGGTAGATTTACTTCTAATACTTTTTATCGAACTCTTGTTTTGCTGGTCCTAACTGCACTTCATATGAAGAGTGACAACAATTTACGAAGTTTTTACGGGTTTTGGTGAATATCTCAGGATTGAAATCGAGTTTTAGGAATTTGTGAAGGTCAAAGATGAAGCATAGAAAGCAGCACAAAATGGCGTCCTTAACTCAATTTGGCTCATGCGACAAGATAGCATTATCAGAACAACTTGAAAAAATACAATAAAATTTCCAATTTTATGAAAAAATTCTCATGATAACAAGAAATACGTTCCAGGCAATTAAAAAAAACCAAACAGATATCGCTTCTGCTAAACTTCTAACTTTGTATTACCGTGGCTTCCTCAAAGTTTACAAGAATCACTTGATTGGAAATTGTTTGAATCGTCCAACATCCTGTGGAAGCACGCCGCCGGAAGCCACCAAGGGTCGATCTTGCGCTGCGTGGTAAGCTGATTAGAGGCAATTAGCAGGACCCGGTGGAAAGTTGGAAAGTTCCTCCGACTTCAGGTTCAGCAAACTTCTGGCGAACATTCTCATCAGTCATCAATTGAGCTTCCCATGAACTTTCCAAATTGCGTCTCGCGGCAACCAGCAAACGATAAGAGGATTTTCTGCTCCATACTGAGAAAATTATTGGTCTCTAAACATAATTTCTAAGCATCCCGTGTCAAGCAAGTTTAATTGAATCGAGCACTTCAAATTTATCGCTCCTAAGTTGCGATTCTCGCTAAAGTTGGCGCCACTTTCCAAGCACCCATTTTCTAAACGTCTCCTCACCCCTCAAAATAAAATAAAATAAAATAAGGCTCAGATTTTGGATTCCTGTCAGAAAGTCAAACACCAACTTAGCCGTGATCTCTCTCTTTTTCGTGTTGGAAAACAAAAATAAAAATCAAAAGGCAAACCGGCTTGAATTCACTCACGGAAAAAAGAGAAGCAGGCAGTAAATCATGCGGGAAGGCATTTAAATAAATTATATTTATGAACTTTTCGCTCCCCGAGAAAGGGGCGCGCGAAAAAGGGGTTCAAGATTTGAACTCAAACACAGCAGAAAAGGGAGGGGGGAGGATTTCAGAAAGAAAGACAGCTTGAAATTTATTTACATGCTAAAAAGAAGTGAACCAGGCCAGACATGGGAACAACACACATACAATACATCATCTCTGCTCGCTGGAAGTTGCAAATATATCCGTTCCCCCATCCTTACGAAGCGAGTTTTGCGCTTGAATTTTAGGAAGGATTTCATTGTGCGTGCAAAAATGTAGAGATGTGCATTTTTTGTACACAAAGTTTTGTTGGTTAATTATAAAATGTTTGTTTTTTTAGCGTTTTATGTGAATATATTTTTATATATAATTTAAAATATTACAATTTTTTTAAGGATGTGCTGCTTTTAAGAGATATTTTTGCATTTTTTCTAAGCTTTTAATCTCATCTCATCTCAGCTCAAATCTCATTAAAATTAGGCTGGCGGAATCAAAAATTTATCTGATGAAAATTCTTAAAATTTCATTAACTTGACCTTATTTTTTTGCAGTTCACATTGTAAATATTGCTAGTTTTTCAAGTAATTTTCCTAAACACAAATATTCTAAAACCATCCATTTTTTAAGTTATTTTAACTTATATAACTAGCTCTAAATATAAGGCTTCCCAACCTTAAAAAATATAATCATGAAACAGCTTGGTTGAACTTTTCACCGATCGTAACATTTGCTATAAGTTTGCCATTGACCCTATTTTAAGTCCTTTTTTCTGGAAATTAAAAATAATAATATTTTTACATTTTTATTATTATATTTTTCTCTCTGTTTTCCTGAAATAAGGAAATAATATGGATATTTTTCAGTCCTAAATTCCAAAATCCAACTTGATTCAGTAATAAGGCTGTCACAAATATTTAAAAAATGTTTGTCACCCTTCTTTAAAAATTGGTCCTTAAAATCAGGGGACAAAAAAGAATTCAAAATACTTCAAACTATCTATGGAATGTCAATAGCAATCAGCTGAAATCAATTCAAATGCATTCCTCTGCGAATCATTCAGCAGATTTGAGATTATTCAAAAATCCATTGAATTTTTGAAACATTTTGATGTTCAGTGCCCGAAAAATAATTTGTATCGCAAAATATTTTGTTTTTGTCAAATCATATTTTTTTTTAAACTGATGATTGCAAAACAACCGAACTAGTGCAAAATGCATTTTTAAACACTGATTTTATTCAAATGTTGAGGGCAACGCCTGTTATTTAATTTTTTATATATTTTTTCAGATTTCTTCAAATGGTGTCAATTTTACACCCTTTTGAAATGTTAGTCTTAGCTAAAATTATCGACTTTTTTACTATTTTAAAAAGAATTATTGATTAAATAACTAAACCAACACATGTATTTTAAAATTAATTGTTTCAGAGAACTCACAATGTCTCTAACTCCTTAACATGTTTGGAAAGAAAAAAAACACAAAATACTAAATTCAGTTGAAACATCGTTCAGTTAAACCATCTTAAATGCCCTTCTAACAATTTCTTCGAATTCGGGGGTGGAAGGCTTCCATCCCTTTCCTCGAAGGTTTCCTTGGAATATTTCCTTCCCAAATACATTTTAAGAGAATCCAACTATATATAAATCAACAATAGTAAAAATCATAGTTGTAAGGAACTTTAAAACTCTTATAGGTTATAAAAATACGAAATTGTGAATTGAATGATTTTAAATTTAATAAAATTTAATTGAACTTATTATTTTTGAAGTCATATATTAACAAACAATATTTATCTTAAGTTTATCGAAAAACATTTAAAAAAGAAAATTGTCTCTCGGTCCCGGTTACAGTCGAGGGAGGGAGGATTGAAAGAATAAAAACTGAATTTCAAATTTCAAGCACAATTTTTCAAAATTTTCTGACGTTAAATGTCATAAAATGCTATAAACATTTTAACAAGTATGTTGTTAAATTTTATAAAATAATTAAAACTAATATTTAAAAAAAAATAATTAACCAATAGAAAAATAGTACCGTAATCTAAAGACAAAATTGGACAGGTTTGTCCAAATGGGAATACAGTTTTACCCATCAAAAGTTTAAGATGGATTTATTTAGATCGAATTCAAAGTAACAAAATATCTTTCGAAGCGCGAAAGCGAAGCGAATTTAGAGAAATTGATCCATTCAAAACATTGACTTCATCCACTTTTCTTGGCTGCGTCAGATTTTTCTTCAATATTTCTTGTCTGAAAGAAAAAGTTCAAAAAAAACTTACTAAAATATCTTCGATTCCCGGGAACTCCCGGAATTAAAAAAAAAACATTATTTTCCCGTTTCCCGGGAAAATTGAAACCCTTAATTGGACACCAGGGATGCCACATGATTTTTTAAAATGTCTTTGAAAAAGTCTGTGTATGTCTGTGCCTTTGTCTAAAATTCAAATAAATCAATTTACAGTCATAGAAATTTATCAAAAATTGTGTTTTTAAGCATTTGAAGACTAACGAAATAAGTATCGATTGATATTTTGAGAAAATAACAATTTAATGAAGTTTTTAAAAAGTCTGTGCACCTCAAAAAATGTCTGACACGAGCTCAAATGTCTGTGAAACACAGACAAATCTGTGTATCTGGCATCCCTGTTGGACACTCTAATCTTTAGCATACATTTCCCTTGAATATGCTATTATGCTTTCTTTTACCAAGATTTGCAAGATTCAAATCAGCGACCTTTGGATTGTGAGTTCAGGGTCTCTTAATGCTGACTAATCAAATTCGAAAAATAATAAAGAACACCCCTAACCGTTGTCCTCCCAGCGCGCTGTCTTCCACACCCAGCATCCCTTGTTTCCATGTTTGAAATTTGCAAGATTTCACAATGTTATTTTCTTGGCAGCTGAGATTAGCATTCTTGATCCTTTCGCTTTTATTTCCCCCGCACCATTTTCTGTCCTTCCTTTGAAGGACACGCTCACCTCTGGCACCACCAACAACGCAAAATGCTTTCGCCGGAAAAATTTCAAAAATTCCCGTTTTACTCTCATCCCTTCCGTTTTTAGGAAACATCATGTTGCGGCAGATTTTTGCTGCTCCAACTTTCGTTACACGTGGTGCACCACGTGTACGCATCCTTTTTTCTTCCTCGGCTACTTCCGGTCCGGTTGGGCCTGCAGGATCAGCGACCATGTGGGAAATAAAACAAAATGACGGTGGTAAAATTCGGAAAGAGGCCCGTAAAATACGCGCAGGGAAACACATTTTTGAGTAGCGTTTTTCATACTTTTGAAGGGAAGAAAAATTTATGAATTTTACACATCATTAGCTTCGCCTTTGGGCGGGAGCTCAAAAACTTTATGATCCAAGAATTGGGCGGGGGGAGGAGACTGGCCTTAAAACGCGCAAACCGTTCGTTCGTCGGATGATGCGAGTGAAATAAAGAAGCGGAAATTTAAATTATGTGAACGCCAGGCCAGATGTTCCCATGAATGATAACAAGATCCTTCGTAAGCCTACGGAATCTTGGGAGATAAATGCTTGCATGGTTTTACCAGATATGCTGAGCGCTTGATAGGAAATAGAACAAAGAAAAAAATTAGAGAAATTGAAAGAAATTGAAAGAAATTGAAAGAAATTAAAAGATATTGAAAGATATTGAAAGAAATTGAAAGAAATTAAAAGAAATTGTAAGAAATTTAAAGATATTGAAAGAAATTGAAAAAAAATGCAAGAAAATGGAAGAAATTGAAAGAAATTGAAAGAAATTGAAAGAAATTGAAAGAAATTGAAAGAAATTGAAAGAAATTGAAAGAAATTGAAAGAAATTGAAAGAAATTGAAAAAAATGCAAGAAAATGGAAGAAATTGAAAAAAATTGAAAGAAATTGAAAGAAATTGAAAGAAATTGAAAGAAATTGAAAGAAATTGAAAGAAATTGAAAGAAATTGAAAGAAATTGAAAGAAATTGAAAGAAATTGAAAGAAATTGAAAGAAATTGAAAAAAATTGAAAGAAATTGAAAGAAATTGAAAGAAATTGAAAGAAATTGAAAGAAATTGAAAGAAATTGAAAGAAATTGAAAGAAATTGAAAGAAATTGAAAGAAATTGAAAGAAATTGAAAGAAATTGAAAGAAATTGAATGAAATTGAAAGAAATTGAATGAAATTGAAAGAAATTGAAAGAAATTGAAAGAAATTAAAAGAAATTAAAACAAATTGAAAGAAATTGAAAGAAATTGAAAAAAAATTAAAGAAATTGAAAGAAATTGAAAAAAATTGAAAGAAATTGAAAGAAATTGAAATAAATTGAAAAAAAAGACAAAAATGAAAAGAAATTGAAAAAAAAATTAAATCAATTGAATAAATCAAAGAAATTTGAAGAAATTAAAAGAAATTGAAACAATTTGTAAGAACTAAGAAATTGAAATAAATTGAAAGAAAAAGAAAGAAATTTAAAGAGTTGGATGAAATGAAATAAATTAAAACAAATTGCAAGAAATAAAAAAAATTAACAAATTTTACAAAAACATATCACTCATAACAAAATTAATTTCAGTTGAAAATTTAAAATCATTTTTACCAAAATTTCCACAAAAACTCATTCCCATACGTGACCAACGAAGTTCATCTGCACGGCATTAATTCATCTTGTGTCGAATCCTTTTTTTTCGGATAGGCCTCTCCCTTAAGGGAGCATCAAAGAAAAAGAAAAAAAAGTCATGCTTTCTCTTTCCCACCGTTTGATGGAACACGCATGGATGAAAATTATTTGGCATGAAAATGATTTATGGCCTGCGCGCGACTTCCCAAAGTTATGTGGCGCAGCATATGAGGCCAGAGTTTTTTTTCCTTGTGAAAATTGGGTTTTTTTTTGTGAGAGTCGCCTATTTTCAGATCTGAAAAAAAAATCTCATTTGATCACTTTCAGATAAAAGTTAATCTTGACATCCTTTAAAGAAATTTCATTCAAGTTAGTTGAGCAATTCAACCCACTCCACTTTCCTAGTCCTGTTTACAAGAAACCTTACACTTTTCATTCCCAGAACAACCTCCACTGTTGCTCGGGTCGTGTGTTTCGTTGCCAGACCCCGAAGGATATTGTTGTGCAACGTGCTCAAGAGTTACATTCCGTCGCTCTGACGGTTGTTGCCTTTCCTAGACTGGATGATTAAGGTCGTTTCCACCAACACAACTCGAGCAGCAGCATGGTTCAAGAGCAGCACTCCTACATGACATGTGAGGAAAGGGGGGTGGAGACCCCTTGTGTGTCATGTGTGCATGACATATTCCCAAGAACCGCTTGAAAATAATAATCTCTTGAATCCTCAATGGTCTCATCAGACAAAGATCAGGCAACCTGTTACAAACAGAACACAGGACGTCGTTGCAATCACGTCAAGGATTTGTACTATTTATTCCATTCCCTAGTTCTTTTACCCTCTCAAAAGCACAAAACATAACAAACGAGTTGTCCTGTTTAAAACTTGATCCGATAAATCGGATTACACGTGCACTATGTCAAAGGGATGCGCTTTCACTCGACTGATTTGCTTACTTGATACTGGGCATTTTTTCTGGAACCAAATAGACGCGAAAAACGAGTTGCTAGAATTATTCGCTTTCCAACCTGCTGAAAATTGGAGAAAAGAGTGAGATATCCCGGGCAGACGGTAATAACAAAATTCATGCCATTTCAATAACAAATACTGTTAAAATAACATAAAGTGTTATGGATTCTTCATGAAAAATCAATGTTTGCATAAGAGATTAATAACAGTGTATGTTATCAAAACAAAATTTGTTATTGGTCTGATATTGGTTGAAAGCCAAAACAACTTTAGAATAACATTTTTTGTTATGGAAGAATACCTCCAACTGTTATTGGGATGATCGGGTTAGTTGTTAAAATAACAAAAAATAATAACAAAGATTTGTTCGAAGAATAACTCAAAATGTTATTAGTCTGTTATTACAATAACAATCCAATAACGAAAAAATCATAACGACGAATAACAAATCTTGTTATAAATAACATAAAATGTTATTGGCCTAGTATTTTCAAATATCAAAAAATGTTATTCCCAAGTTATTTCCGTCTGCTCGGGATGAAGGTTGAAATATTATTATCAGCGTAATTTCCGCTTCCAACCATCTTTTTTATTTGCTGCTGCCATCTCTCTGTGAGTTATGAATGCATGAAGGGTTTGGAGGGTGAAAAAGAACAATGAGTTGATTTGGATGAAAGATAAAATAAAGAAATTATAGAACTAATTTTACAAAAAAACTTTTTTTAATTTTTTGGAATTTTTTTTTTCCCTTGATTTTTAGCGCGATTTTCAACGGGGAGGAAAGAAATTTGCAAAGGTCTCACAACACATTTAACAAATTTAAATTCACAAAAAAAATTGGAATATACTTGCTCCAAAAAAAATCTAGTAGTCGAAAAAAATATTGTTTTAAATCTCTTCCAGATTAAAAAATAAATAAATTCTTAAAATCTAGCAAACCATATCCAGAGTTATTTTTGAAAAGATCCTTAAATGTATAACTAAAGGTCGAACAAAGGAAAAACATAAAGTCACATAAAAACACAAAATGTCGAACGCTAAAAGATCGAATGGAAAAGTCGAAAGTGGACAAAAAGTCATTTTTTGTTATTGACTAATAATTCTCCTAATTAATTAACTTCTTATGTTTAAAAGAATAGAAAAATCCCAAAAATATTACCACCATCAAGGATAATTCAAACAATACGTAATATTTTTTTTGAATTTTAATATTTAAAAAATACAAGTTTCACGCTGCACTAAAGCCGGATTCATATTCGGATGCTTTGGAAGGTGCTCTACAACTTTCCCGAAGAGAGTATGGTGCTAACTTGCCCCTGAAAGAAAATACAGCGTCCTCAAAACTCGTCTAAAACGTGATTTTCGAGCAAAAAACACGTTCTAGACGAGTTTTGAACACGCTGAATCTTTTTATAGGAGCAAGTTAGCACCATACTCTCTACGAAAAAGTTGTAGAGCATCTTTCAGAGTATTCGAATATGAATCCGGTTTAAGTACAGCGTTTTGCGTGAAATTTGTAAATATCAAAATCAAAAAAAAAATGTTTTCCCCATACAAATTTATATGGAAAATTGAATCGCTTTGCGCAAAGTGATGACTAAACCAATCGTTCCCAAACTTTGGGGAGTTGATTAGGACCCCAAAAGGAACTAAAAAGTTGCTGTGCTCATTAGATTTCGACAATTTTATGTTTTTCCATACAACCATATTACACCCTATTGCAAGGGTGCTCAAAGTTTTTTAATGGCGGGCCAAATTTGAAGATCACATGAGCATGCGGGCCATATGAGAAAAAAATGACAAAAAAATAAACGATTCCAGCAAATTGATTTTTTTTAATAAAATCAGAAAATCAAAATAATACCAACATAATTGCAACTTTCGTTATATTTGTGAAATCACGATTGTTGAAATTCACAAATATAATGAAATTTTTTAAGTTGTATTTAAATTGATTTTTTTAATTAATTTTTTAAATATTTTTGAGAAGGGGTGACACAAACTTTGTAAAAGTATGTAATTTATTTTTTATTTTTTGCAAGCTTAATTATAAATATTTGCTTAAGGATTTTTCGAAAATTATTCCTCCAATTTTATTAAAATTTCAATGAATAAATATTTGATGAAAATTTTGACATAATTAACTCTTTTTGACCATATTTAAACCTGTTAGAAACGTGTTAAAATAGGCATAAACTCAACCTTGATTTCCATCATTGTCATGATTTTCCGTTCAAAGATATAAATTTTGCGTCGACAAAATTCCAAGTTCAAAGTTGTTTAGAATAGTGCCCTACACATGCTGATTTCTTTTAGTACCAATTATCCTTGCAAAGATATGGAAATCGTCATTAATCAATGATTGCCAAGTAGGACGTCAGTGATTGTAGCACAACATTATATAAATTTTGAAACACATTTGATTTAGATCAAAAGTTCTTTCAGTGGCTTCAAGACGGCAACAACCGGCACATGCTAATTCATTTTGGTGCAGAAATTCGTAAAATTTAAATCAATACAGAGCATTTAAGAGTGATGATCAATTTTCTTTGAAAATGATCAACGGTGAAGTTAAAGATGCGTCAAAGGGCAATTTTACATGATCGTCCAAAATGAGTCCGCGGGCCACAAAAAATGACCTCGCGGGCCACGTTTGGCCCGCGGGCCTTACTTTGGTCACCCCTGCCCTATTGTAACATGCCTTGGATAATACAATTTGACGTTCAAACATGGTTTTTTATTTTTGTTAACATTTCACAAAAAATGTGAACGGATGATTTTCAAAAATGCAAAGAAAGAAACTGCAGAGCAGTTTTGCTATTTATTTTTGAATCTCTGTAAAAAGAAAATTTTGTACAAAAATATGTTTTTAGAAATTGTTTTAAGCACTTTGCAACATTTTCTAATTTCTGGACTCATCAATAACAAATCGTCGCTTGTGTGCTATCTTGTGACAAGTCATATCTTTTTACAGCAGACGCGTCACTATATAGCACACAAGCGACGAAATGGTAAACAAAACTGTTTGAAATGAAATTTTGGCTAAATACTCAAATTTCACTATTCCTGAAAGTCATTTGCAAACAAAATGTAATATCTCTTATTCTACTAATTCTACTTTTGGTGGATTTATCAAATAGTTGTGATTATTTTGTATTTATATTTATGGATGAACTTCGTTTTAATAGTAGTTTATGCAACAAGTTGCAAAAAGAGGATTTTTTCAGCACGAGTCGTACATTTATCCAACGAGGTTCACCGAGTTGGATAAATACGAAGAGTGCTGAAAAAATCAAGTTTTGCAACGAGTTCCATACATCATTTTTTGCAATTTCGGAAAACACCAATTGAGTGAAATTTTAAGTTGAATTTTCATATATTTTGTCAATAAATCGTTTAAATCAAAAAAATGTTGAAAAGTGTTACTTTTCGAAACAAGTGCTGAAAAGTTCAATTTTTCAGCACCCATTTCAGTGCTGAAAAGTAGAACTTTTCAGCATTTATTTTGAAAAGTGTTGCTATTCGATTCTATTATTTTTGGTACAAAAAAGTAGGCTATTTCGTCGTTCAAGAATGACAGGAAAAGTAAGTAGTTTTACGACGGAATTGCAAAAAGATATTTTAGCAAATTAAATTTAAAAAATATCAGTAAAATTGGGATGGTTGAATCGTAAATTCCTACAGTAAAGATGCAACATTTCTCGAAATTGAGCTCACATTTTTTTTACTGTCTTAAATACTTTGATTGTCCACGATCCATACAAAATATATTCGTTTTGTATGGAAATTGTCCACAAGGGGGGAGGGGGGGTCTGAGAATTTAAAAAAATGTCATTTATTTTGAAAAGTGTTGCTATTCGATTCTATTATTTTTGGTACAAAAAAGTAGGCTATTTCGTCGTTCAAGAATGACAGGAAAAGTAAGTAGTTTTACGACGGAATTGCAAAAAGATATTTTAGCAAATTAAATTTAAAAAATATCAGTAAAATTGGGATGGTTGAATCGTAAATTCCTATAGTAAAGATGCAACATTTCTCGAAATTGAGCTCACATTTTTTTTACTGTCTTAAATACTTTGATTGTCCACGATCCATACAAAAAATATTCGTTTTGTATGGAAATTGTCCACAAACGGGGAGGGGGGGTCTGAGAATTTAAAAAAAATGTCCACGTGGTTTATGGATGGTCCCTTGGGCACTTTCGACCTTATGTCCTTTTGACTTTATGTCCTTCGAACTTTTGTCGCACATCCGAAAATATGATCGTTAGTCTGCCTTGAAATTTAAACGGAAACACATTTGTATACAAAACTTTTGAACTACTTATCTGAAAACCAAACAATACTATAGAGTTGTTATATTGGACAAGAACGAGACATCAAATCGAATCGCATGGAACTGATTTGGCAAAAATCTGTGCAGTTGGGTGTCCAGAAGCCATACTTTACAAGCGGAAATCTGTCTTTTAGGTTATTTAACACCTAAACTCCCAAGCTCGAGAAAAAGGGGGATTTCCATACAAATTCCCCCTTTTTCTTGAGCTTGGGAGTTTAGGTGTTAAAGAAGTTGTTGTTGTTTATTCATTTATTTCTGGCAGCTTTATCCTTCTTGGTCATTCGCTGCCCTTATTTAAAGACAGGCTGACCAAATTTGAGCAAGCTTGATAAAGAGGTGTTTACAGCTTTGGTATTCTTGTTGACAAAGTTGCAGATTATTTAATTTACTATAAATATCTCATTTTTTGAAAAACATTTACACGACAATTGTGACCCAGCTGTTTCAAAAGGTTTGAATAAAGGGGGTCTACGAAGTTTGTATAAAAGTTTCATTTTTTAGCAGGTTTGTAGTCTTACCTCAGTGAGCAAAGCAAATAAATATGCAACACAAACAATTCTAAATTATTTTTTTTTTCACTACATTGAATGTGCACAAGTGCAACTCTTTGGTTAGGGCCATCCATAAACTATGTAATAATATTTTGTTTAAAAAGTCAGAAAAAAAACAAAAGTAAACAGTAGGAAAGTATGCAATGTCAACATGGTCAAAAAAGGAAATGTAAAATATCTGAACTCTAATGATATTTTTGTTAAACTGTAAAAAACATGAATCTTAACTAATTAAAAAGACAGTAAGTTTAAGCATAGCTCACATCTCACCCCATTTCCCCCATGGAAAGCCACCACTCGCAAAGCGGAAGTTCATGATACATGGAGCAACGCTTCGAGAGCAGCCCCAGAATTGCAGAATCCTTTTCATTTCCGCCTCCACGGTAGTACACCAGTGCAGAAAATCCGGCGGTTGTTTGCTACCATCAACCAATGGTTCCAACGAAAATATGAAAAAAATCCCCCTTTTTGTATGTGCGGATGAAATGCTGCTTGTTATCATCGCGGATGCTCCCTATGCTGCTGCTTTTGGACAAGTTTCGCCACCCCAATTCAAGAGTTGCAAGTTGGGTTTGTTCCGGAAATGGTTCGAGACGAGCAACAAAAAATACGAATGCGCTTTTCATTCAGCTCCGGAAAAATGGCAGCATGAAAGTCATTCTTTTTTCTGATTTTCGTTCCTGATGAGAGTGTGATCATTAATTCCCTCTATGAATTTCAAATTGGACTTGTTCCCGGTGAGTTGGGCAGCAATTGGCCGCGGGAACTTTTTTGAAGGGTATTTGTACGGATGCAACCACCTTTCTCGGAAAAGTTATGGCGAGCTCCGTCTCAGTTTGAGTTGTTTGCTGCTCAGTTATGAAGAGCTGGGGCGCTTAAAAACTTATAGTTGTTCATGTGCTCATAATTTAGATCGAGCTGCTAATTTGAACCCACCCGAGGGGACGAAACTAATTCCGCACTCGTACCGGGGGTCCAGCGCAAAGCGGCTCCGACGTGGACCGGTAGGGTGGATCGTGCTTTAACCCTTTTAACTAAATTTAAATCAAAAAATCATGTTTCAAACTGTGTTGTACCGATCTCAAGTTTATTTGAAGTTTATTTGCGAAACAATTGCAAAATGCCCACAAAAAATAGCACCACCCTATCGGCTTCCTCATCGCCCGGAACGAGCAGTTTGTAAAACTTTAAATTAAAAACTTAACTGACTTCGGCAGCAGCCCAGTGCACATGGGACATCCCACCCCGGGAAAGTTAGTTTTTCTTACCGAAAGGAAGCTCTGGCGTGGAAACTTTGCAGCGTGCACACAAAGTGACATTCCTTGAACGCGATGGTTTCTTGCGTCCTGGCGGTGTCATCCCACTGGGAACGCCACGTGGTCGGTGTTCAATCGTATCAGTGTTTGGACGGCGATGTTTTGGCAAGAGTTCAAGAGTTGCAGGTTTGATCCCCCACCCCCCTCTGACCTCTGGAACAACTGGGAAGTTGTCAGAGAGCGAGAAAGAAAGTATGAAATTAAATATTTTATCGGAAAAGTTGAATCCATTTGGGATTTTGAAACGTGTTTGACGAGATGATTGTTCGGTGGACATTTATTGAACTTTGACAAAAGTTAAGCTGTTTGTAAGATCCAGCATTAAAATCAGATATTACCTAGCGCCAACTTTCAAATTCACCTGTCCCATGCAGATACCTGACTAATTTCAATTTTCAATCAAGACTCATTGGACTCCAAGACTAATCTTGCGCATGAATTACACGCCAGTGATGTCGAAAATATTCGCATAAGTGCTTCAAAAATCGAAATCTCTGAAAAAAAACTCTTGTATCAGATATTTTTATGTAAACCTTGGAGCGCCAACTCCTTTTACGTCCAATCAATCCATATTTGGTATTTGGGCTCAATACGCTACCAACAACAAGTATCTGAATTTCGCGAAAAAAAAATCATTTTTGATACACCCTAATTTATACGTAAAAGTGAGGATTTTTTAACATTTTCCTCAGATTCACTGTTTTTTAACATTTTTTAACATTTTCCTCAGATTCACTGTTACTAAAAATATCGATTTGCACAAAAACATTTTTTTTACTTTTAATGCTAAAGAAACATATTTTTTCACATAAAAAAATAGCAGAAAAAGTTTGTACAGTTCAATGTAATTGCATTGTGAATTTAAGCAAAATATTTGTAGCTTTTCGTTCTATTCTCGGTAGTATCAATGTCTTAAAATATTAATTTCTAAAAGCTCTCAAAATTTCCCACCAGTTTGTCTGAAATAACTACAAAGATCTATTACTGCGATTCCACGTCAAACCAGTAGGATCCAAATAAAAAATGCTCCGATTTGGCTACAATTTGGTTTCGTAGTACCTTGGCCAATATAAGTAGACCCTTTTGTTTGGAAATTGGGTGTTTTTTGCCAACAGTATAAACGGTTAGAAAAGGATCATTCGCAAATAATTGGTAGATTTCATGTTTAGCAAAAAGCTATTGCGGAAATTTAATTAAAATAAAAAATTCAATTTTCTAATTAATTTTATCTATCTAAGCCAAATCCTTCTTCCATTTCAATTAAGGGTTACAAAAGGGGTGGATATTCTGTCACAAGAAACACCAAGGATTCTGCTATACTTCCAAGATTTTGTTTCTTTTTTGTGACCAGGAGCAGCAAAAAAACTGAACTAACTTAATTTGTGTAGCTACTAACAAAATGCTTTAAATTGCTCATTAGGCCAATGTAATTTCTAAATATCTTAAAAAAATCAGAAGGCTAAAATTCGTTTTTGCTCAAAATTGAAAATTTCATTTAAAAAAGTTGTTGATCGATCTTACACCAATAAGAAAACATTGTTAAACTTTTTTTCTATTTAAGATCAAATAGGCACTTCAAGGCTTTTATTTTTATTAAATTTCGGGACAACAGATCGGAATAGGATCACAAAGTTTCGAAATAGGATTATTTTGAAAAATCGTTGGTATTTCGTAAATGTATAGAATAAATTTAACTGTAACTATGTATACAGCATTTTGTGAAACTTTTTGTTGCATTATTTTGAAAGTAGGAATTAATTTTGAACTTAAATATTTTCTATTGATAAATTTCCCATAGGTTATTTCGATTTATAATATTTTACTGTCTCCATGTCGTGTATCGTGTCATTCAAATTTTAATGTTATTCAAGGCTTTCTTTTTACAAGTAATTTTGCTGTCTTTTAAACTCACTAGTTATCAACCAATTCAGATCTGTTTCTCCGTTGGCTTTGATTTGAATTTGATAAAAATTTAAATTTTCATAACAAGAGCCAATAAATCTTACAAATAATATAAACTCAACCCTAAGATAATTCAATACAAATATTCTTTCAAAAAAAAAATCAAACCATCCACTTTAACGACCCCCAGGTATTTTGCGGTCTCTATTGCAAAGTTCTGCTCGAACCTAGGAGTCCAAAGGCTTGAATGGGATGCAGTGCTGAAAATGTCAGGGGTCATGACTCGAAAATCGGCGACGCTGACACGAATTTTTGAGATCCATTCACTGAACCTTAAAACCGTGACATAAACAAACCCGGCGCAGTCGTGAGTGCCCTAGCTCATTGAGCAGCTGCAATGCGAGGCAGTAGTCGACGAACGCTCGTTCGACGTTGCACGCACACATATAAAGAAACAAGTTTTTACACAAAAAGTTTGTATTTATGCGTGGAAATGTAATTTTGAATATAAGTTATGGTTATTTTAAGTGTTTTGCACAGTCTACAACCATTCAACTATTTGAAAATATTCAAAATAGTGTTTAAAGAGGATTTTACGAGTCAGTCATATGACACGAATTGAGTGAGTGTAGCTCATTTTTTCACGTCTCTCATTCTCCAGCAGCCGACCGGCACAAGCCAGGCGGCAGTGGTTGAATAGACACAGTAGGCTTGCAGTCACATGCTAGCAGTGAACAGACATTTTGGTGCTTCATGTGTACGCTGGGTTGGAAACTTTTTGCAGGCCTGATGGGGAGAGCACCCAAACCTATTTTTACTCCAAGGAACCTTCCACTCCAGGGTTCGGACTGACGACCCAAGTAGCAAGTAAAACATCGCTTTTTATTGTTTTTGTTGATCAATTGCTCCACTAGCGTTTTTATACGTTAATTATTCAACAAATTTCATACAATTTGGTCAATTGTTTACATTATGATAAAAAAAACATTATTCAACATGGTTGTATAACACAAATGCCAAATCTAGCAATGGATTACGAGTAGTTCATTTTGAAGTTTATTCTGACTTAAATGAAACATGCTTGAAAAAAAAAATTACATTTGCAGACATGATGTTTCATTTCAGTTTGCTAAACATGATAACATAGTAGATTTAACCTTTGGTTTCAGCTGAGATTTCTCGTAAGCAAGTTGTTTATGTGTAGTTCGCGTTCGTGTTTTAAAAACCGAGCAAGAACATGTTGCCGAAACAAGCACATATATTTCTAAAAATAGAAACAGCTCATGTTCAATGAAAGTTTTGACAAACTGTTAGTGAACTTGGTAAAACCTAGATGACCGCAGACTTCTTATTGACGTTTAAGCCTGCTCATCCAACATAAACCCTCGTGGAAAGATGCAGATGCGCGCCTGGACTTGACATTTGGAGTGATCTTGGGTTCGATACTTGCCCTGAGGATTCTTCATCAAAAAGGAAAACTGAAAATGCAGCAACGGGAACTAGCAGCAGCAGCAGCAGAGTATTAGCAAGCGATGTTGATAAGCACTCAAACATGATTGAAAAAAAAAATTATCTCAAAAGCATAATAATGAAATTGAATGATTTTTTATGGTTGATATTTTATAATTCAGCTACTATTTAAAGTGTCGGAAAGTGACATTTTACTCACAAATAAAGTATTAAATAAAGAAAAAAATCTCTTAAGCGAACACCTGGCACGTATTTTTATGATAAACCTATTTCACATTCTTGCCTGCCACGATATGTTCTTAAACGGTTCTCAAAACGTTTGCCTAACTCACTTCTCAATCTGATGGGCAGGATGTTGTTAAACGGTTCTAACAACGTTTACATAACCCAGTTCAGAATATTATGGTCATGAGTTCTTATGACATGTTCAACAAACGTTCTCTATGCAAGTATGACTTGCACTTGCAAAACTAATTCAAAACACGCTCTTTTCTAACAGATGAGGAGATGTTCAACAACAGAAAAACGTGCGCTTTTTCCAGCGTTCAAGAGTTCTCGGGGACGTTCGGAAAACATAGTAAATAAGTTCAACAACCAGTTCAGAAATCTCTTTGCGAACAAATGTGCTACTTGGGGACCATTGGATTGCGAGTCCAACCGCCGCCAGCGATTCCACCGGAGCAGGCTTGGTTTGGTGTGTTATTTGTACTTATATCGGGGAGACGACTCCTACACTTGGATTGACTTAACGGCCTAACAACAACCAAGGCCAGGACCGACGTTTTACTTCCCCATCCGATGGAAGGTTGGAGCAGATGGGAATCGAACCCATGATCTTCCACTTACGAAGCGGACTGCTTAACCACTCGGCCAAACCTGTCACCTTTATTCTTTATCAACCTTTATATTTTTTCAACTGATAATGTTGGGTGTAATGCAATACCTGAAATACATTTCCTGTTTCACAGCATGCTAAAACTTGGAGATTTCTTATATGGGTAATTCTCCGCCAACTCACACAGCAGTTGCCCCGACCCCTCTTCGATTTGCGTGAAACTTTGTCCTAAGGGGTAACTTTTGTCCCTGATCATGAATCCGAGGTCCGTTTTTTGATATCTCGTGACGGAGGGACGGTACGACCCCTTCAATTTTTAAACATGCGAAAAAAGAGGTGTTTTTCAATAATTTGCAGCCTGAAACGGTGATGAGATAGAAATTTGGTGTCAATGGGACTTTTATGTAAAATTAGACGCCCGATTTGATGGCGTACTCAGAATTCCGAAAAAAACGTTTTTTCATTGAAAAAAACACTAAAAAAGTTTTAAAAATTCTCCCATTTTCCGTTACTCGACTGTTAAAATTTTTTGGAACATGTCATTTTATGGGAAATTTAATGTAATTTTCGAATCTACATTGACCCAGAAGGGTCATTTTTTCATTTACAACAAAATTTTTCATTTTAAAATTTCGTGTTTTTTCTAACTTTGCAGGGTTATTTTTTAGAGTGTAACAATATTCTACAAAGTTGTAAAGCAGACAATAACAAAAATTTTGATATATAGACATAAGGGGTTTGCTTATAAACATCACGAGTTATCGCGATTTTACGAAAAAAAGTTTTGAAAAAGTTGGTCGTCATCGATCATGGCCGTTCATGGTCACCCGCGACAGACACGGACGACGAAACAAAGAGAAACGCAAAAAGTAACTTTTTCAAAACTTTTTTTCGTAAAATCGCGATAACTCGTGATGATTATAAGCAAACCCCTTATGTCTATATGTCAAAATTTTTGTTATTGTCTGCTTTACAACTTTGTAGAATATTGTTACACTCTAAAAAATAACCCTGCAAAGTTAGAAAAAACACGAAATTTTAAAATGAAAAATTTTGTTGTAAATGAAAAAATGACCCTTCTGGGTCAATGTAGATTCGAAAATAACATTAAATTTCCCATAAAATGACATGTTCCAAAAAATTTTAACAGTCGAGTAACGGAAAATGGGAGAATTTTTAAAACTTTTTTAGTGTTTTTTTCGATGAAAAATACGTTTTTTCGGAATTCTGAGTACGCCATCAAATCGGGCGTCTAATTTTACATAAAAGTCCCTTTGACACCAAATTTCTATCTCATCACCGTTTCAGGCTGCAAATTATTGAAAAACACCTCTTTTTTCGCATGCTCAAAAATGGAAGGGGTCGTACCGCCCCTCCGTCACGAAATATAAAAAAACGGACCTCGGATTCGTGATCAGGGACAAAAGTTACCCCTTAGGACAAAGTTTCACACAAATCGAAGAGGGGTCGGGGCAACTGCTGTGTGAGTTGGCGGAGAATTACCCATGTACATAGAAAAAAGTTTAATTTTAGAAGGTTGAAATTTTGGTTGGTTGAAAATTACCTCTTTTTAAGTAAAAAAGGAAATGATGACAGATTTTGTATCAATTTTTTTTGATAATTTTACATCAGGAATTGATGAATATTCATCAGTTTCTGATGAATTAAATCAGGTTCACATTTTTACAAATTGTTTAAGTAATATTTATCATAAAAAGAGATAATATTCAACCAACCAAAATTTAAACCGCCCAAAATTAAACTTTTTTTCTGTGAATTTAGATGGTGTTAGCTCTGCCGTGGTTCGGTGACCCATTTTTCTACACTGGCTAGCCTAGCGCGAGGTACCTCAGCTTGAATCGACAAGCCTCGCCCTAAAGAAAGTTTGCGTCAATTCAAACGTTAAAAAAGTAGAATTTTAGAAGGTTGAAAATTTGGTATGTTGAATATTACCTCTTTTTTGAGTATGTTTTAAGTACATTAAAAAATGTGAAAAATGTGAACCTGATGAAAATTCATCAAAATCTGATGAAAATTCACCAGTTTCTGATGCAGTTTTACACATATTTTTGACACAAAATCATTCCCTGATGAATATTACTATAATTTTTTCTTGCTGTGAAATTTTTACGAACAATAGCAGTACAACACTTTTCAGCTTCAGAATCTTTAGCTGCCATGCCCGGATCTTGGACGAAACTGCATGCGAACAGCCATCAACATCCGGTTCTCGGTTTACTTTCCGCCGGAAGGAAATTCCCCTGCTGCTGGATCCAGCCAAACCCCAGCGGTGGTGCATCATCCACTCAACTGGCATCATTGCCACTCCAGCGAGAAAATCGAGATTGCAGTAAAGATCTGTTACATTAATTTGAATTTGTCGGAAAAATACATTTTGACATAAAGTATGACAAGTCAAAATGGTTACAAGTTGACACTAATAAACCTCAAATGTTATTGATTCGGAAACTGATTTAAAATTCTTAATCAACCCAAGTTACGGTACAAATGTGTGGCAAGTTAGTATGTGCGCTGTAAATATACACATGTATTTATCTTCAAAATCTCTTTCCTGACGGAAAGACAAATACTAACTGGATAGAGTGCAACGAACAGGAACGTGAGGGGTTGGTGAACAGTAAGGACGACGAAAGAGTTGAGTAAACAAACACACTCAGTGACAGTCGTCGTCGTCCTTGTCTGGATGAGAAATGCTTTGAAGATCATGCCTCCAAACTCTCTGACAGAGTAGAGGAGAATCAAACAACCAACAAACACAGACTTTGCCCGGCGGCTGTAGTTCGCTGTGGCAAACAAAGCGATAAGTTAATATTTAATTAACCATTTGCGAAGAATCACTGGCAAACAAGTTCAGGTTGAGTGTGTGGTAGAAGCTTCTCATCTTACTTTTAAAACTAACTTTTTTTTAATCAAAACAAATATTATTTTTTTCAATATACCTAATTCGAATATTAGAACCTGTATCTTCAACCACTCGCAACAAAAACTACGATAGTCGAACACAACTTTGTTGCACAGCCACTTTCCGCTCCAACGAGTAACGATGCTTGCCGTTACATTTTACAACGAGAAGTTGACAAT
Organism: Culex pipiens pallens; assembly: GCF_016801865.2. Classification (NCBI taxonomy): domain Eukaryota; kingdom Metazoa; phylum Arthropoda; class Insecta; order Diptera; family Culicidae; genus Culex; species Culex pipiens. The sequence continues at coordinate 32,792,815 of NC_068938.1, read as the reverse complement.
AGTGTTGTCGCGGAAATGTCCTGCTCAGGTAGAACAAGAGTATCAATATAAATTCACTGAAACTTTATGGCAGTTTGCGAAAGAGATCAAATGTTGGCTGAACGATTTTTTGGTTTACAAAATTTTTCAAGGATATTTCTTAAGATATTGAATTTGAAACAATTTTTTTTCGAACCCAGCACCTTTAGCTACAAAGCAGAACCCACATCGCACTACGAAGAATACTTTGCAGCACGGAAATCTAACGGCACCTGGCTTGGGTCGTTGCTTCAACAGTCGCACACCTCATAAACGTTCGAGGGACTGTGCCATTTACCGCCGGGAGGAGAGGATATTTTACATCCCATGAAGGTAAACTCTTCAACTATAGTTGCGTGCACCAAAGTAGCTGTATACCAACCTCCAGACGGTGTCTTTTTATGTGCGATGATTACGACTGTACACGGCGATGAGATTGCAGCTGGGACAAACCAACCAAGCCACCCACCTGGTCCAGGTACTAACCTTGATTCTGGGATGTCAGGTGTATAGTGCCAGTGATACCCTCTCTGGGATCGAGAAGGTTGATGCGACGACACACGTATCTTTTACCACGCGTCGTTTATGCTTCCCACTTAGCTTACCTTTCAGGAAATCAAGGAGGGAAGCACCGATTTTTTGTATGTTTCTTTTGTTGACATTTAAGCTCAATAAAATGTAACATCGTTTATAGATTTTTTATAACTTTTAACATCAATTCAAATAACAAAAATCATGATAACTTTAGTAAAAAACAAGAAATAAATTATTCTAACCATCCTAGGAATCGGATTTTTTCCTCTATGTAATAAAGTGATCTGCGTTCAATGTGGATGCAAGATTTTAAGGAATGTTGAAAGTAACGACCTGTGTTAAAGATAATATGCAAGTTGAGTCTAGTTTTGCACTGGGAAAATTTATATGAACTCATGAACTTCAAACAATGATAATAATTTGTGTGAAATATTGTAAATGTTTTCCATTTTATCAAATTGCAATTTGTGGCAGTAAATAGATCAGAATTAAAATTAGATTTTTGTTTCAAATTGATTTTTCACACTAAAACACTAAAAACGAAAATAACAATTTGACAAATAACATATTTTAAAACAATCGTAGATATTTTGCTAACTTTTGGCATAAACATGAAAGAATTCATAGGGATTATTAATTTTCTCGCTGAATAATTTCCAATTTCCATGGGGACCGTCAAACTAAATCATCGAACTTTGTGATAATTTTGAAAAAAATTATCTTAAATATTATGAAAAGGCCTGATTTTTAGAATCAAAATAGTAGTTTATGCAACAAGTTGCAAAAAGAGGACTTTTTCAGCACGAGTCGTACATACGAAGAGTACTGAAAAAATCAAGTTTTGCAACGAGTTCCATACAACATTTTTTGCAATTCCGAAAAACACCCATTGAGTGAAATTTTAAGTCAAATTTTCACGTATTTTGTCAATAAATCGTTTAAATCAAAAAAATGTTGAAAAGTGTTATTTTTCGAAACAAGTGCTGAAAAGTTCAACTTTTCAGCACCCATTTCAGTGCTGAAAAGTAGAACTTTTCAGCATTTATTTTGAAAAGTGTTGCTATTCGATTCTGTTATTTTTGGTACAGAAAAGTAGGCTATTTCGTCGTTCAAGAATGACAGGAAAAGTAAGTAGTTTCACGACGGAATTGCAAAAATAATATTAAGAAAGAACAATTCATTGAATCTTGAAAAAACCATGTTTAAATCTTTCAAATTTCTTTTCGAATTCCAGCTTCAACGTAAAGTGATAGGCAAATTGTTTTTACTTAAAATGAAAATATGATTATATTTACATGTTTTTACAGGTAAAATATTATCGATGATCCAAATAGCGAACAACAATTTCTATATTTATCTCATTCAATGAATTTTCTGTGTAATATCGACTGTATCTACTGAATATGACTTTTACTGGAATGTTTAATATAATTCGACAGTTGAAAATAATAAAAAAAACTCATAAGAAAATATCAGAGCAATCTTAAAAATCAATTTTAAAAATAGTGTTGTTTGAAACAATAAACATAAAGATTAAACATGTGCATAAAACTTTAAAAAACAAAAAAGCAAAACTCTTAGAAATTGTTTAGAAGAATAACATCCTATCCTTCGCTATTTGTGATAACTTATCAACTCAGCATTATTATGTTTTCTTAGTAAAGGTTGTAAAATGTAACATTATTTAAATGTTTAATTTCATTTCAATTCTTCTTATGATTTCTTTAAATGATCGAACAATTTATATTTCGCCTTAATGTTAAAAACTAAGCATTTCAAAATAGTAGAAACCCTTGGGTTTTCACGGAAATTTCCAAATTTTACAAAATTCACTAAATGCGAAATCGTGAAAATTTACTAACCCTAGTTATCATAAGGATTATTCTGAAAAAAACATTAGTAGAGTTAATTTATCACATCAACTTGATTTTGAGAAACTTTACCCATATCGATATGTTTTCATTTCTTTTAAGACGTTTTTTTGTCTTTAAAAATACAAAAGGGCCAACTTTTAAGCTATAGGGTATGACGGACGTTTTGTTTTTGACACGATTAGGTTTTTTTTTAAATCGTGTCTTTCGCAAAGTATCGAAAATGATAACAAAAGAAATCGATAACATAAGATGAGTTTTAAATTAGAAATTTACTTAAATAAAATTTTGATTTTCACCGATTTTGATTCAGGTCAGGTTAAATTATTCAACAAAAATGGTCTTTTTAATTTAAAAAATAGCGTCCATCATTATCCATCAATAAAACAAATTCATTTGAAAAGAAGAAAATCTTCTACAATTTGCATTTTTTGGACATTCGAATTTAACATTTGGTTACTAAGATATGATTTTGCTAAGAAAGAAAATTACCCAAAAAACTTTTTTGTTGAGTTTTACAATCGTCAATCGATGATATTATTATCATTTATTTTTCAATTCGGTTTTATTGGTGAATAATCAAGATACAATGAGTTATTTTGAAGTGCATAACAGAGTTTTGGAGTTCCTTACAGCTGTGTGTTGCATCATAATCCATTTAGGAACAATTATTTCTTTAACTAAGGCACTAGCAAGAGTAAGAAAAAACTATAAAAAAAAAACTTACAGAAATTGCAAAGGAAAGGGGATAGAGGAAGAGAAAGCTTATATCTAGATCACAGTTTATTTATCCTTTGTAGATGTGTTTGATCATCAGTTCCCCAAGGGCCATGAATTGTTCCGCCTTGTTCCGGCAGCTCCGAAACCGCGTCATCATCTCCCCCGCGAGAGCAAAGAACTCCGGCAGGGTGAAGAGATCTTCCCCGGTGACTTCTTGCTGGGCCGTACTGCCGCTACCGGCGACCACGCTGGCGAACGAACGCCCCCAACCTGGAGGGAACGCTGAGTTTTCCGCTGGAACCGTAAGCTGTCCAGCTGCAGGAACGGCTGCGCTCGTACTTCGCTGAGGAGAGTGGGACGCTGCTGCTTTCTTCTTTCTCTTTTCCTGCTCCTCGAGGTAGACCTTGCGCGCGATGCATCCGCGGTAATTGCCGGTATGGTTGCCGTCACAGTTCGCGCACTTTACGCGCGGCTTGGTTTGTTCTGCCTTGTCCCCCAAGTCCGCCTTTCGTGGCAGTGCGCACGCCTCCGAGAGGTGTGACTCACCGCACTTCACGCAGCGGGGCCGGAGGTTGCAGTTCCGCGAGCCGTGGCCGAATTTCTGGCAACGGTGGCATTGCGCTACGTCCGTCGGGTTCTTGGTGTAAAACCGCCAGTTTACCTAAAAACCGTCCAACGTCTTAGTCCGCCGCAGGTCTTGGATCTTGACGGTGCCGCGGTCGAAGTACAACAGGTACAGTGTGTGTGTACCTGTTACCGTTGTCTTGCGCGAGAGCACTTTAATCTCCCGCGGTTTTATTCCGGCGTCCGAAAGGTGACCCTTCAGGTCGGAGATCGGACGGTCTTGATAACCCTGCAAGACGACCTTAACAGGGGGCTTCTCGGGGTTGAATGTGTAGAAGTTGAAGTTGCTACGCTTCAATTCTTCAAACACCAGGTCGAAGTTCTTTTTATTAAGTGTGATCACTTGCACTGCCGACTTACCGATTTTCAGACAATATCCGAGGCCTTCCAGCAACTCGTCAACATCGTCCTCCAACGTGTCCAAAACAAAAATTGGAGGTGGTCTTCGTTCCGTTGGAGAAATATTCTTTTTTGGCGTCGGCACTTTTTTCCGTGCACTACCATCGTCGTCGTCGTCGTCGGTAGTGGTGCTACCGTCGGTGTTGTTGTTGTTTTCTTCGTCGTCGCTCAGCATCTGGAACTCGTTCCTGATGGGAATGTTGGCGGATGTTGATGTGCCACTAGTCGTGGCACCGGAGGTACCCGAACGGGTTCGCACTGGAGATCTCGGAACATATCCGGGATGAAGATACTTTTTGTCGATGCCTTCTGCGCTCACGCTTCCCTGCGCGATGGCGGTCGACACGGCGTTGGTTTGTTTACCTTTTTGCACACGGCCGGTAGACGAACTTCGCGGGTTTTTCGAGGCCGCACTCGAACTGCCACGGCCACGGCCGGCCTTTGGCATGCTGGAGAAGCAAACTCGCGGGTAACCACAATCAATTACGGCGAAAAAAATCGAAAAAACGATGGAGCACTGAGCACTAGCTGCATGCTCTCGTGCGTACACGGAGGGAGCTGATATTATCATTATCATTTATCAATCGATGATATCTTGGAAACCATTAATCCAATTTTCAATGGTAAAATTGAAACATATGTAAAATTTCCTCAACGCTTTGAAATAAATATTTTTAAGTTTTTTTTTTTCAATTCACGACATACTTTTTAATAGTGCTTAAATCATATAATCAAAATAATTTAATAACATCTTTCTTCTAAAAATAACCCTTAATTTTGTTTACCCTGCAACCAATATGTCAAATTTTGTATCAAGTAGACGAATACCTGTTTCACCCATTATCCGACAAGTTGTCAAAAATATTTCAATTCATTCTAAATTGCAATTTAAAGAATACAATTTACAGCTTCAAACCCTTAAGCTTATGGGAAATTTACCGAAAGGATAACGCTGTTGAATGTTTATTATAGAAAAATCGTAAGACTGCGATTGGCCAAAAAGTTGATACCATAGGCTTATAGTCCACGAAATTCCTTAACTCTTGCCTAAGGGAGTTTAAAATATATTTATTTTCAACAGTAGCAGAAATTTGCAAACGCTTGGAGAATGAGAAAAACCCATTCCGGATCTTCATGGCACAATTTAAAGTACTTCGAAAGACCTTTCAAATGCAAAAACGAGAATATAAAAACGAGAAATTTTAAGATTTTTAATGTTTTTTTGGACCATAAACTTCAATGCTCATTTTACCCCCTTCCCTTGGTTGTAGAGGGCTCATATTTGGCATTAGTTCATTTAAGACAAACAAACGCTGAAAGTTTCATCCAAATCGGAGCACCTCGATATGACCTGTGAAGCCACACTGTAGAACAACTCGCATAATCAAATGTGTTTTATTTTGATTTAGATTACACCAACTAAAATTTATTATTTTTTATCATCATATTTGCAAGTGCTTTTGCTATAGAATAGTTTTTTTTTTGCTTCTTCATTTTTTTTCAAATACCTAGCTTTGCAAAGTAAAAAAAAAAAGACAAAAATTCCAACGATTCCCTTCCACCGTCAAATTAAGTGAGCAACTGACTCCTGCTTCAAACGTTTCCCCAACTTTTTGAAATTTTCCCTTCCCAACCGATTCCCGGTATGTGTGGGGGCGTGTGTCTTTTTCCACACCGGGTGTCATATATATTCGAACAATTTGCTCCTGCTGTCACTTTGTGCTATAAGTTTCGCTCCATTCCTGTCCTTTGGAGTTTCCATTAGGGAACGTCACACACACACACTTACACTCTTTTTCGTTGGTAAAGTTTTTCTCCTTTTTCATGGTTTGGATATGAGTGTAAGGAATAAAATCTCACACTAAATTACTCCTTCGAACCCAGATTTCCTGCCACATGAACGATGATAACTTATTCACGAGAGAGTCCCGTCATTTCTCCAAATCAAGTGTCACATTTGCAGCTCTTTTGGGAATTCAAAGGAAAAAGAAGGAACTTTCGTCAAGTTTCCTCCACATACAATGTTTTCTTTATGGAGAAGGACACATTTTCATCCCCAAGTGGGCCCAAGTCCTTGACAGGGGGAGAACCCATCAAGAAGATGATGTGCGGTGGCACCATCTAATGGGCACTCATTTCTGGGTGTGGCCATCACACTTCCGAGCAGCAGCAGAACACAAAAAAGTTGACCATCAATTGGACGACCTTTTCCACGTCGTCAGTTTTTTCTCCTGTTTTTCCTGCCAAAGTGACATTTTTATTGTTTCACCACCACCACAAGGTTTCTTCTGACCACGTGGTGGCATGTAGGGAGAGTGCTTTTTATCCGGTCCCTTGCCCTTCCCCGATGGGACATCCGGAAAATTGTCCCCAAAACCGACACACGTCATAAAGCTGCAAAGTTGGTCAGCTTACATAAACTGGTCCTGTCAAGTGTTTTTTCATTCTCTACCTCCCCGAGTTAGGTGTTTCTTTTTTCCTCTCCTTTTTTTATTTTCAAGGGGACACGTGGATTGAGATGTCCCCGAGATGGAAAACATTAACTGCTCCAAAGCCATTACGGTCTCACCGACCGCATTCGTCCAAGTAGAAGCTGAGGGGTTTTTCCTTGAGTATGAATGATTGATGTGTATATTCGTAGCTGTCGTAAATTTTTAATGGAAGTTCCAACTTTGGTCCACAATTGCCAGCGTTCCTACTACCGAGAGAATGCTTTCAAACGCGAAATGGTCCGAAGAAAGTTTCTTTTGTTCTGCAGAACTTAAGTGTTGAATGGTTTCGGGGGAGAGATTCGCAACATTGACCAGTTAAAAGTTACTTGATTAAAGAGCTTCCGAGTGATGTTTCATAAAACGTGCAATAGGTCTAACGTAAGTAACTTTACCCACCCGGGATGGTGAAAGTTGAATGATGGAAACTGGCATAATGGGTTATAACTTGAGGGGAACTCGTTTGTTCGCTGGTTGGTGACGCGTCACTGGAGTTGACAGATCGGTTGGAAGTGCTTTAAAGTGCTTTGATTTGCAGAGGGAAACCAGTTGATTTTACTTGATGAAAGAGAGGCTGAACTAGATGAACAAATTTGAAAAAATAGAGTATATTCGACCCATTTAAAAATTACTTTCTTTTTTCTATTTTCTGCTTAAATTTTGTTGCATACATTTTTTCATGTAAATTTTAATGTCAAATCAGTTTTTTAATATCAACTCACTGCTTTCAATCACTCTTTATTTTTATTGATTCTTTTTGGTGACAGTAGAATTTACAAAATTCAACCTCTCAAAATCAGATAACAATATTTTGTGTTGACATATCAAATATATTTTAAATCGAAAAATATAAGATTAAACCGAAAAAAAAATATCAAGTTACAAAAATATCGAATGGACAAAAAATCATCAACAAAAAGAAGGATTACCAAAATGACAAAAAGTAAACAAAATCAAGGGCTGCTCAAGTTTAAAAAATGTTGCAACAAATTGAACTCTTTAATTAATTAACGTTCCTTAATCCACCTTTGGGTGGTTAATGCCTTCCTCACATTCATAAAGTCAATACAATCAGTAAAAATAGCAACATTCCCCCTTAACATGTTTAACAAATCAACTTTATTACTCATTTCTTTTGATAGAGTTCGCAGACCTTCAATATTTCTGGCTCATCGGCAAGGTCTGATAAAAAAAAAAAAAACCTATTCAACGATAGTTCGCATGGAAGATTCAGTCAATATTTCTATCACAATATCTGAGATTCGGCCTCCAAAAAGTGTATAAATAATACAAAAGTGCTTATAACTTTTGATAGGATTGCCAGATTCATTTGAAAGGTCTTTCGATTATCTAACTAACGATGGGTCGCATGATGGATCCCGACATCACTTTTATTGAAATATCTGATATCCGGCCTCCAATAAGTGCATAAATAACACTTAAGTGCTTATAACTGTTGATAGGGTTGTCAAATCTTCAATGTTTTGGGCTCATTGGAAAGGTCTTTTCAATACCTTTCTAAAAATGTATAACATGATAAGTTTTCTTGCAAAAACACCCTTTTTTAACATAACTTTTGAATTACTTAACTAAACTTGCTGATTTTAAATAGAGACCTATGGGACCCCAAAACGGATCGAATGAGACTAATACGGTAAAAATCCGTTCATCCAGTCCGGAGATAATCGAGTGACATTTTTTTGTCCACTCACCTACACACATCCACACAGACATTTGCTCAAAACATGATTTTGAGTCGATATGTATACGTGAAGGTGGGTCTACGAGGTCAAATTAATAAGTTCATTTTTCGAGTGATTTTATAGCCTTTCCTCAGTAAGGTGAGGAAGGCAAAAAACCAATCGCTTTGTAAAGCAAGTAAATGCTCCAATAAGGTCGTTTGCAAGCTTTTTAATGTAGTTTGAAATGCGATAAATTAAAAACATTTCAAAACAGATTGTTTCGCTGTATTTCATTTTATGAATATTTAAAAACATTGGAACTTGCTATAAGAAATTAAAAATGTGTGATTTTTGCAAGGTTTTTGAAAAAAAAAATTAAACTGCAAGCAAAAAGTACTTTTGCCAACTTTTCATATAGATTACTATTTTTTTCCAAATTTTGAAAATGTACATTCTCGTCCATCTTTTGAGATGAAGCCTTGCAAAGAAAAAAAATTAAGAGAAAAAATTACTTAAATTGTGTAACCAAATTGATTCGATTTTCTATGTCTAAAAATTAAACTTTGAGTTTATTCAATATTAAGTAAAAATGTTTTTTTTTTCGTTAAATAATAGTAGTGTATGCAACAAGTTGCAAAAAGAGGATTCACCGAGTTCACCGAGTTGGATAAATACGACGAGTGCTGAAAAAATCAAGTTTTGCAACGAGTTCCATACAACATTTTTTGCAATTCCGAAAAACACTTATTGAGTGAAATTTTAAGTAAAATTTTCATGAATTTGTCAATAAATCTTTTAAATCAAAACATGAGCATGAGCATGAGCATGAGCATGAGCATGAGCATGAGCATGAGCATGAGCATGAGCATGAGCATGAGCATGAGCATGAGCATGGTTGACTGCCAATGAGCTGCTACTCCGTTATTGACGGATCAGCTGAAGTTACACAATGAACCAACAGATGAGTAGTGGGAGCTAATCATCCTCAATGTATAACCCCTGAAGATCTCTGCTTTAAGTCAATACCGGCGCCCCCCAAGGGGATGCAGTTCAACAAAGGTAGGAATGTTAGTCCGATAGTTGAAGTTGCAGACTCATCAGATACAGAGTTTGTCGCTCTATACCTGTTGACACCGCATGAGGGGGTAGGCGTGGCTGAATGGTTACGCTATTCGCTTTGTAAGCGGAAGGTTCTGGGTTCGATTCCCATCTGCTCCTATCGAGAAATTATGGAAAGAAGGAATAATTCTGAACACTTGAATATGAACGAAAAATTCATTAGCTCGCGGCGGGGTTCGATCCCCCATCCTTTGGGTCAGCAGACAAAAATGCTAACCACCAGACCATCGAGGCTCAATTGTCTAGAAGGATTAAGAATGCTATAAGAATCCAAGAAACTTGATTGGAATCTGTGTGAACCTAAGAACAGGAAAATGCAATATTGAATGCAAGTTGAATTCAAGAACACTGGTTGCATAATTGTTAGGCGAATATTGAACTTTCAACACGACCAGAATTCACCACAAAAAGCTTGGTGAACCGAATTGGAAAGCTTCCAAAAATGAATCCAAGAACATACGAAGAATTAAGGACTATAAATAGATTTGACCGGCCGCATCACTTACCACGGTGAATCCTGGCTTCACACCCATCTTACTAACACCCTCAAACCTCACGTGATACTTTGTCGAAGACGCAGCCGATTTAGCGGTCTTCATCACTCAAGTATCGGACTAAAATTCCTATCCACTTCCCCGTGTCTTACCACTGCTCGTGGCCGGCACTGTGATTGGCTAGCATGATAGGGACATTTGAAAGTTGCGCAGTGGTGATGATTGGTTCCTACCCGAGCAGGGGTAAATAACACGGGAATACCATATTTTGGTATTACTTGGCATAATAACAAATACCAAAATGTGCCCTTGGTTGCCCAGTAATAGATGGTATAATACCATGAAATCATACCAAAATACTGTATGGGGAAGACCAAAGCAATACCAAAACGTGCCATTCCAAGGGCAAATGAATACCAGACAATATCAACTTTCCGGGTAAATAAAAATCTCATTGGACAAAAAAAACAGTGAGAATTTTCTATAGGATTACAACGAGAATTCAATTTGGCTAATGGGATTTCAATGAGAAATGGGTAGAATTTTGATGCTATATTTAAATCCTTCGAACAGGCAGGAAAACGAAGTCTTGCTTGGAGAGCCAAAAAATATCAGGTAAAGAAAACTAGAGGAATACTGGAATCGAACTCATGACAGGTAAGGTGCAGACACCATTTTATCTACCCGTTTACCAACTGAGCTATCAACGCTTGTTGAAAACGAGCTGCTGCTGCATCAACATGTTTTAGCTGCAGGCAAAAATATCAAGAAATTCAAAGAAAGAGAAACAAACTAAACCAGAACGAGAAAGGCTATAGCCCAGGCAGCGTGGCATTTTTCGTGGGATTTTCGAGGATGCATGATTCCATCTGAATAGGATTCAACACAAATCTAATATTAAAAGGATTTTAGAACGAAGTTCGAATACCACATGCATACCAAGATTTTGGTATTAAAAGAGTTATTTTATCAAAATAACAAAGATTGACATTATTTTTTTGAGTTTATCGATTATGACGAAAAAGGCACACAATGTTAAGTAAAATCCATTTTAAAATTTTATATTTTTCACGTTAAACCTATTGTTGTCGTAAAGTTAATCGTCTAAATATATAAATGTTCTTCTTATCATTTTCAAATGTATCAGCATACTTTTAAGAATGTTAAACTTTATTTAAAATAGATTTTTTTATGAATCACTTTTATTTTATAATATGTTTATTTATAATACCTATACAATACCAATGTATGGTATTCCTTAATTTATAAAGACCAGTGAATGACTTTTTTAGACCAAAATAAAATAGTTGGCTTTCATTTGGAGTAGATTTGCGTTTTAAAGTATGTAAGTAAGTAACAGTATGTCAAAATTCGACATTTTCTTAAAAATTGCCCAATAACAAATCAATACCAAAATTTGCTATAATACCACAGATTGGTATTAACTTACACTTTAGACATTTTTTCAAGGGCTCGCAAAAACCAAAATTTGGTATTGATATCATTGAATGGTATTATTTTGCATTTCCCTTGTTATTTACCCATGCTCGGGTACTCTTCATCTGTGGTCCACGGAGCAATTCTTGGAGGTCCTGGTCAATAACAGAGTAGCAACTACGGGTAGAAACCAATGCTATGCTATGCTATGCTATACCTGTTGACACCGCATGAGACCGTTGAATCCACAGCATCTCCTTCAAGCATCACGGGAAGTGGGGGAATTGTGTTAGTAGGGGAAGGAAAGGGAAGGTCAGGATTCATCTTGGTAGATGATATGACCAGAATGTGAACCATAATCGTTGCCTTCTGAGCTACGGCGCTATGAGAAGGACTTATCATTCGCGTATTTTTTACTTCAAACCGCCTGCGTGCCATCCGAGCAACGATGCTTTGGGATTGACTTTCAAAACGAAATGAAATTTTTAGTAACGTATTATTCGTTATCATGTAAACCTCAAATAGTGCTGATACACCGAACTGTTTCAATCGATTTCATGAAGTTCTTCGCGCACGACTTCTTTACAACCAACTTAACCACGAATTTACCCAGTCCGGACCGCAAACAACCGGTTCAAAAACAGAAAGACAATATATACACGACGACGCGAAGCCTTCTATCAATAAATTCAAGAAACTTCACTACTTTCTCGCGGATTCTCGCGCGTCGATTCGCCTACTGATCTCCCTCACGAACACCACACGACTGAGGGCCAAACTCGCAAGGCCACACGACACATTTTTCAATGAATTCAAAAATCTTCTCTTTTTCAATAAATCGTTTAAATCAAAACAATATTGAAAAGTGTTACTTTTCGAAACAAGTGCTGAAAAGTTCAACTTTTCAGCACCCATTTCAGTTAAAACTCTCAAAATGCACTCCCAATCAATCGCGTCAAACTTGGCGTCAAATCAGATCGAATGTCATCGCGTTAAAACCAGTCAATGTGCGGTGTCACTTTGTCACATCACGCCATCAGACACGAGCGGGCGGGCGGGTTTAACCGGCTTGACGTATCATTACAGGATATCATTATCCGGGCATAAATTTCCGCCCAAACTCGCAAAGCCTACACGCGAGGACAACGCAAAGGCAGCATCCACCGAAAACGTGAAGAACCCAAATCCGACGGTCGTTATGTGCATGGTGGCACAGTGATAAAAATGTAAACGTTGAACTTGATAAAATATGTTCAAATCAACATTTTTTTATCGGTGTATAGTTCGAAATGGAAAGCATGACATCCATCCGATTCACTCGATTCAACTCAACACGTTTTGCAGATCTCACACGAAAGCCGAAACATAAATCCAAACAGACGCCTCGGAGGATTTCCATAATTGGCTTCCTTTCTTGGCAATGCATGTCTCCTTTTTTTTGCTACAATTTTGAACACTCACAAAGAAAAGAGCTGTAAAACGCCCCCCATACATGGCATGGAAATGTACCAAATGAAGCAAAGTCGGCTGTTTTTCCTGCGATCTTATTTATTCCAAGGTGTGTCACGTTTCTCGCGCAACATAATAACCATGTCAATGAATGTACATCAACTCAATTATAATAAGCCCGGGCGCGAAAAATGGCACCGCGGCGTCGTGGGACGTCGTCAACGGCATGCCCTGCAACCATCAAAACCCAGGTTTCCTACCCTCATATTACACACGTTGAGCGAAGCCGAAGCCCTGATGATGGTGGAGTTTAGATTACACGAACAAACTAGAAACCCGAAATGATGTGTTGTTTGCCGGCGAGATGCGCCCCCGGGGAGAAAGAAATCTGATCTAAAATGTGAGAAATGATTCCCGGGGCGCGAAAATTTCCACGCTTTCCCGCCTGCCGGTTTACAGAACCGGTGACGACAGCGGCGGCGGGGTGGCCCACACCAGGATAACCTGATAACCAGTTTGAACGGCCGGAATGGGACACTATCGACAGGAAACGGGGCATTCGTGTCGATGGGTGAGTCACATGCTGGGTTAGACTAATATTCTGCAGGTTGCTTTTGCAATATTATTACGACACAAATAACATGATCAGCAATGCAAACTAAAGATGACTTCTTATACTTCCTCAAGAAACGTCCTACTCCAAACGAATCTTACCGTGGAGATTTTCCCTTATCCCTTGAAAAGTGAGGCATCAACAATTTCCAACTATCAAATTCCCTATCCTTGTCGTTTGGTGTGCGGTGGAGATGGAAGCAGCTGTCATACTTTTTAGACTCTGATTGAGGTGAAATTGGTTTCCAATTATCAATTCGGCAACTTATCATTACATCAGCATGATGAAATCCAGACTGCAAGCCGTTAAAAAGCTCACATTCAAAGTTGTTTTACATTAGGCTGATCAATTTGACATATAATCCGTCAGTTGAACATTTGTTCATAAAAAGTATTGTTCTCAGCTTCAAATCATTACTAACCCTCTACAACCCAACCCAGCCTCTAGGCGGGCTTATGTCTAAAAATACGCCAAAAATCCATTTTTAATCAATTTTTGATCTTTAAAAAACATTGGAAAGAAGAACTCTTAAAATTTATAAAAAAATGGCCTTTGGAAGTTTGACTTGTTTTATGTGACTTTGCCAATATTTTCAAAAGTGTAATTTTTTCTGGAGTCAACTTTTGCTGTGTTTTTCTTACTTACATTTCCTATATATTATGTGAAAATAAGTTTGCGGAAATGTTGTTAACGATAAAATTATCGATAATCTATCGTTATCGTTATCGTTTTATCAATAATCGATATCGTCCATTATCGGCAATAAAATTATCGCCGATAATGGACGATAACGATAACTTTTACTTAGAATATAATTTTTGAAAATAAAAGCTTCAAAATTTAAATAATCAAATTTGTTCACAAAATACCATATTTTTTCGAAAATACTCAAATTTCCTAAATGGTCAATATGGGTATCAAACAAAGCGACATTTTGTATGCTTTTTCACTTCAGCTAGAGTTTTTTTTTTTTTTTTTCAAAATACTAAAGTTTTCACAAATTACCTTATTTTTTTAAAATATTCTAATTTCCATTATTTGCAATTTTGCAATATTTTGTATGCGATTTAACTTTATAAGAGATTTTGTTTGATAGAAACTTAAGCTTCCACCCAATACCGTATTTTTTCAAAAATACTTAAATTTTAATCGTTTGTAATATGGATGTCAAACGAAGTGAAATTTTCAATGCTTTTTCAGTTTTTTTAATTTTTTTTTTTTTTGAAAATAATAAAATTTTCACAAAATAGCTTTTTTTAAATACTCAAATTTACAAAATGGTTATTAAACAAGGAATTATTTGTATAATAACTAAAATTTTAACACTATACCGAATTTTGGGAAAGTAATCAAATTTTTATAACTTGCAATATGAGTATCAAACGAAGCGCAATAAATTGTAATATGAGTATCAAACGAAGCAAAATTTTGTATGCTGTTTTTTAAAGGTACTAAAAACTTATTTTGAAAGTACTCACATTTTCATAATTTGCAATATAGATATCAAACGAAGGGAAATTTGGTATGCCTTTTCAGTTTATTAGAGTTTTTTTTTTGTTGATATACTCAAATGTTCATATAGTACTGTATTTTCGACGACAATTTATATAAATTTTTATTTCATTTGCATTTATTTTTTCATTTGCAGTATGGGTATCAAACGAAGCAAAATTATACATGAATCATACAAAATTTGAATGTTTGTTTGAAGAATGCAAAATTTCGCTTCGTATGATACGCTTACAGCAAATTTTAAAAATTTGGCTATTTTCCAAAATATACGATATTTTGTGCATGTTTTTAGTTTAAAAAAAATAAAAAGTTAAAAATGCATACCAAATTTCGCTTCGTTTGATACCCATATTACAAATAATTATTTTTTTAGAAATTTCCAAAAATAATACGGTATTTTGTAAACAATTTTGAGAATTTATACTTTAAAACTTACTACATTTTAAAAGAAATCTTAGCGAAAGCATTGAAAATTAAACATGATATGGTAGAATTAGGTTGACAATATTATAGCCGACTGATTTATCGAAATTACGAAATTAATATTATCGCCTAAATTTTATCGATTAAAAAACTTGGTATGCACTAATTTTTGTAGTGTACCAGCCTATGCCTCTAAGCCTTTTTTTACAATTTAAATGATAATGGTATCGTTCTATAGCAGAAAATGCGAAAAACAAGCAAAAAAAATAAAACCCGATTTAATATCACCAGAGGTGAAATAGAGCCTTTCTTACAAAATGATGAAACTCCGAGAAATATATTGGTGCAATTAATTTTTAAGAAACATAATGATACCATCCAGTGATACCATCCAGTGAGAATTTTACCTAAAGCTTCAAATCTTTTTAGGCTTAACCTCAAATGCCATTTTTTTAATTTCAGAAGTACATTATTTGTCGCAAGATACTTAAATTTAATTAAGAAAATCATATTGGATTGACATTCTTAGGTAAAAAAATAAAGGGTACTCAGTCTTTATTGTTAGTCTATGATTAACTTAAAAAAATATGTATCGCTATTGCACTTTGTCGATAAATTATGAGAAGCCAGAAAGAACACTTTCACGCGCAGCGTAAAACGCGCAAGCGTAAAAGCGCTGGCGTTGAAGCGCTGGCGTTGAAGCTTCGACTTGACGACTTGTCGAGCTTTCGAGCGAGAACGAGCCGGGACTTCGAATTTGATGTTCAGTATATGGTTTTGTATAAATCCGAAAATTTAATAGGAAAAAATAGGGTAAAAATAAGACGAAAAACTCTAAAAACGCTATATCTCTGGAAATACATTTTGGAAAAGCTTCAAATTTTGGGCCCAAACTGTTTATGGCGCATGTTTTCGAATGGCTTTTTGTTTGAAACTGAATTCTTTAAATTTGATAGTGTTATCTGTAAAATAATCCAAAAAATACCTCCAAAAATGGCTTTGACCACATTTACTGTTCGAAAATTGTGAATCGAAAAATAAAATGTTCGTCTCCGACCCCACGGCTACAGATCTGGCTTTTAAAAATTGTGGGTTTTACGAGCGGTTTTCCAGTGATGGAAGACACAAATTTTTAAGAGCGGATACAGACATCGGCCATGTATTTCAGAAAAAGAGCTCTCAAAAATCAGACTTTGAGTTCCGGGTTTCGGGCCAAAATTCAATCGAAAGAACGCATCTAAACCTTCAATTTAGTAATAGGATTTTTTCCTGGGACGAATCCTCGCCGTGCACGAATTTTTTTAGATTTCTGAAAAAAGCGTTTTTCCAAAAGCAAACCTTAAACCATTCTTTTGTAAGAAAGGCAAAAAGTCAAACGCTCTCTAATAAAAGTGCGGAATCCAATCGATGTAAAATTTGCTGAGAAGTTTGATCGAGTCGTGAACACTCAGTTAGAAAGATAAATTTAAGTGAAATTACAAATAAATCCTTGGGGAGAATTATTCTGAATGACCCCTTACCTTTTTTGAGAAATTTACTCTGTATATAAAGAAAAATCATACAGCTATAACTTTTGAACCAACCGTCTGATCAATACCAAAATTTACTCGAATACAATTCATACCAAATGCTTTCGATCGAGAATGGGCTGGGACTTTGAATTTGATGTTCAGTATATGATTTTGTATAATCAAAAAAAAATAGGGTAAAAATAAGACGAAAAACACTAAAATCGCTATATCTCTGGAAATACATTTTGGAAAAGCTTCAAATTTTGGGCCCAAACTGTTTATGGCGCATGTTTTCGAATGGCTTTTTGTTTGAAACTGAATTCTTTAAATTTGATAGTGTTATCTGTAAAATAGTCCAAAAATGGCTTTGACCACATTTACTGTTCGAAAATTGTGAATCGAAAAATAAAATGTTCGTCTCCGACCCCACGGCTACAGATCTGGCTTTTAAAAATTGTGGGTTTTACGAGCGGTTTTCCAGTGCTGGAAGACACAAATTTTTAAGAGCGGATACAGACATCGGCCATGTATTTCAGAAAAAGAGCTCTCAAAAATCAGACTTTGAGTTCCGGGTTTCGGGCCAAAATTCAATCGAAAGAACGCATCTAAACCTTCAATTTAGTAATAGGATTTTTTCCTGGGACGAATCCTCGCCGTGCACGAATTTTTTTAGATTTCTGAAAAAAGCGTTTTTCCAAAAGCAAACCTTAAACCTTTCTTTTGTAAGAAAGGCAAAAAATGACTGTAAAAACATGAAAATAAAACTAGATAGGCAAACGGTAATGATAGGAGGTGGTAGAGTATACCAAATACTATGAGAAACTAAATAAGATTAACATAAATTAATAATAATAAAATAAAAATAAATTGTCGCTCTGCAGCATTGCCTTGGGGTTCTCGATTGCGAGATTCCTACTCGAAACTAGGTGTCCGAAGGCTTGATTGTTGAGGCAATTGCAAACCTCTTTTTACACCTTAGCTTCCATCCACCCCGGGATTCGAACTGACGACTTTTGGATTGTGAGTCCAACTGCCTACCAGCGACTCCACCGAGACAGGACCCAGGGAGACGACTCATACACCTGGACTGAGCTAACGACCTAACCCTCTAGGTTAGACCGGGCCAACATTTACTTCCCCGTCCAACCGAAGGCGTGATCAGACAAATCTCGTCTCGAAAAATACCACCGGGACCGTCTGGGATCGAACCAGGGATGCCAGGTTGCCAGATAAATCTGGTATTGCCAGTTTTTTTGAGCGGCAACTTGTAAAATTTTATTTTTTATTTCTTGCAGACTTTGTTGAATTGAAGTATGATGTTTATTTTGTGAAGCTATAATGCATAAAAAGTGCAAATACACCATTTTTGAACACTATTTTGCTCATTACTTTGAGGAAAGTGGCTTGCCAGGTTTTTGCCAGATTATTTTCTGTTCAGACCTGGTAACCCTGGATCGAACCCAGGCCGACTGGGTGAGAGGCAACCACGCTTACCCCCACACCACGGTCCCGGCATAACATAAATTATAATACTAAAAATGAAACAAGAAAAACATAAAACAAGAGACGTAAAGTTTTTCGTTGAACATAAGTGTCTCAAAAAAACTGCTGAAGGCGGGAAAAAATAAAATTTCCGAAAGAAAATTCAGGCAGGATGCTGATATTTTCAGGATCATTTCAGAAATTTTTCCATTTAATTTTAGTTTCTAACTCCATACAACAAATGGCTCAAGTCACCACTCACCAATCACCTCCTCCGGGCACCGCACCATATCCGTTCAACTGGCATCACCTTACAAAGCGCCATCCAAACACGTTGTCGGCGTCGTTGACGCCACCAGGACCCAATCTCCGCCATCAACAGCGCTCCGGTCCCCGGGAACAAATGTGTTGTTATTTTGCACCGGCACAATGAAACCCCATTCAGAAACCATACACCGTTGATGGCAAACGCTCTGCGCGTCTTCCTGCAGGTGTTCTGCGGTACTCACTTCCCCCCTACCTTCACCTTTTAAAATCCTTGAAAGGTGTCAAATGGGTCGAATCTCGGCACGTATTATTGAAAAACAACGTCCCGCACAAAATGAAACATAAAAAATGATGGAGGGCACCCGAGAGGTGAATGTATAATACGATCTTCGTGACACCATTAAAATTTACCTTCGAACTTTGCGGGGAAGTTGCCTGGCAGAGTCGTTTCCAGTAGATACCGGAGCTTAATGGGGAAAAGCTCCAAGGTGGAGCCATTGAACATCTCCATTTGGATGTCCGCCTCAGTTTGCATCCCCCCCGGGATTGGTCATAATTTATCAAAAGATGGAAAGGTCACCCCTGAAATTATGCAATCGCTGTCGTACTGAAAGCAAAGCGAGCAAAAAAGGATCCCCCAAAAAAGGAAAGGTCTTTCTATTCCCCCGAGAGAGAGCGGAAGAATAAACTGTCCGGTCCGGTCAGAATCTAATATAAATGTCCAGAAGGAGCCACCCACTTGTATCCGGATGCCAAATGATTCATTAATAAACATATTTTCTGGTCCCAAAGACGCACGGTTTTCCACACGTGTCCGATAGGTAATGAATTTGCCCAAGATTTATGGCAGTCCAATGGTGCAATATTATATTGCCGGAGTGGGTTGTTGCACGGACGGAGCATTGTTTGACCATATTCATTACAACTTTCCCAGATGTATGTGTTCCGGGGGATTCCGGGAGTGGTCACCGTGAGAGATGGAGGGAAAGCGGAACGACACTCTTATCGGATCCCATTACTTGGGTGTGAAAGATGAATGCTGGTTGGTCCAGAACTGCACTGCCGTTTTACGGCGATATGATGTATACGCCATTTTGGACATTTTCATTTTTATTGTACAGTCTGATAAAGAATCTTAGAAGCTACCTCCTGACGAAAGAATTTTTCAAAAAACTGCTCTGGGGCCCATTTTATTAAGCAAACAAACAATGATGTATATGTACGTCAATTTTACTCATCATGATGTATGTATACATTGAGAATTGATAGAAGTCAAATTCAATACTGTTTGAATGTTGATTTGAAGTTTTGGGACCAAATCAAGACTGGGCAATATTTTAAACATTATTTCGATTTAATTCTTAAGGGGATGTCCATTAGGCGTCATCCATAAAGTACGTCACGTTCTGAGGGAAGAGGGGGGTTTTGAGCAAGCGTGACATTGCGTGTTAAAAGCATAGGGAAATCGTGACTAAGGGGGGTGGAGTAAATTTTGGCTGATATTAATGTGACGTGTTTAATGGATGACACCTTATCCACATCCACGTAGACACTTTTTTGAAAATTCTAGACCACCCACCTCCCTTGCGGACAATTGTTCATGCAAAAAAAGTGTTTATGGAGCGTAGACAATCGCTAAGGGAGCGTTTTTTTATTACGTAACGCAAAAATATGGATTTTTGGACCCCCCCCCTCCCCCTCGTAACATAATTTCCATACAAATTTTAATAATTTTGTACGGAGCGTATCACGGCTTCCGACCCATCTTCCCCCCCCCCCCCAACTGCGTTACGTAATAAAAGAACGCTCCCTAATACCCTCCCCCCCTTAAAGTATCCACGTGGACAATGCATTAAGGGATCCGCTCAGCTGTCAAACTAGCTGGCACAAACAACAAAGCCTGCTTTGATCGAGCAATGTATACATACATCATTGGGAAGGAAAAGTAGTT
Source organism: Culex pipiens pallens (assembly GCF_016801865.2). Classification (NCBI taxonomy): domain Eukaryota; kingdom Metazoa; phylum Arthropoda; class Insecta; order Diptera; family Culicidae; genus Culex; species Culex pipiens. The sequence continues at coordinate 32,772,220 of NC_068938.1, read as the reverse complement.
TTTTTTATTGCTATTTTTTCGGCCAAATGATGTTTGTGGTTTAAAATCGTAGAGAATAGGTAAAAACAAGAAATTTTGTAGGGGCCACATTTTTATTGTATTTTTTAAAAGTTTCTACAGAGCAGATTTTAAATAAGTCATTTTAAATTGAAAAAATGAACAAAAACAGAAAATCGTGTCTACAGCAAAATCACCTCAATGGCGTATACATCATATCGCCGTAAAACGGCAGTGCAGCCGTATTGTTAACCGAAATTTGGGATGATTGATTTTTTTAATACTGATGTTTTTTTTAATTATTATTAATATTATTATATGCTCAGTTGGCCATACATGCGGCATTTTTTCAAGTGTAAATATCAGATATGTGAAGGTAAAAAGGTCTAGCATCAAAAGCTACACAAAATGGCGTCACTTTTACACGTTTACGACGAAATGGTCGAGTTGACCATCATGACCAAAATCATGACCATCGGTAGTGAGAAGAAAAAATAATAAATCCCCAAAAATAAAGTTATAAATTATTATTGATCAATTCTTATGAGAGAATTCCAAAGAGTAAGGCAATAAAAACTCAAGTTACAGGACATGGAAAATCATTCAATCATTGATCGCGTTATTCGTCATAACCAAATTTGTTATTATTTGTAATTGCTGAATTTTACTTTAATTATGGGAAAATTTTGACCAATTTTTCATAGCCAAATTTTTTATTATTTTTTTATTTTGCTAGAACTTTGAGAAAATTTAGACCAATTTTATTAAGGACATTATTTTGGCCATGGGTGGTGGTCTTTGTACCAAAACTTTTATAAAAAGTGAAAAAATTTAAAATTGATTTTCTTAATAATTGATATACCCCCCAAGGAAATCAACAATTTTTCGAAAATGTTCTAAGTGTCCGAATCACAATTTGTAATTATTTTTTTATTTTGCCTAATATGACTAGAGCTACAGGAAATGTTTCAACCATTTTTGTCAAGGACATTATTTTGGCCATAAAATGTTGTTATTATACTAAAATACTACACATAGAGTTTATTACGTATCTCCAAAATCATTTTAAATTTCACCTAAAAAATGTTTAATAAAAAAAATTAAAAATACAGTTTTTCAAAAAAAAATCCTTTTTAAAGAAAAAATAACATTATAAAATGTTTTCTAGAAAGTCTAGACTAATGCTAATTTTATTTGAAGTGTATCCTTTAAAATTTCACTTAAAAATTTAAATTTTCATTAAAAAAAAATCAGTACATTTTAAACTATTAAGAAATGTTATGTATGTATTTTCAATCAATAAGGGCACTCTAAGGGTTTTTACAAATGTTCAATTTTGGAAGCACAGTGCAGAAAAATTGTTAAGGATTTTATCTTTTCATAAATTCATTGATATTTTGTATTTATTACAATAGCACAACTGTTACAGTAACAATCTGTAAAGCACTTAAGGATACGTTCTGTTTTCAAATTTTAAAAATTAGGCTTAAATTTAAAAAAAACTCTTTTTTTGTCTTTGTTTTTGTCTTAATTTTTAAATAAAATTTAAACTAGCATTACAATAGTTTTTATAATGTCATATAATGTTGCCATAAAAACTCTGTAAATGAAGATATTCTGAGTTATCGGCTAAAGAATTTCAAGACTTTCAAATCAAGTCATATTTAAAATGTTTTTCGTAAAAAAAATGTCATTTTGACATAATTTTTAATTTCAAGTTAAAAAAAATCAGAGAACAGCATCACAAAGATTTTGAATAGATGAAAATTAGTTTTTTTTAACTTTTTGATAGATTTTCATACGAATCAGTTGTGAAATTTTCTATTCTTTTTAATAAAAACAATTTTAAATTTGTTTAATCAAGCATAACTTTTGAAAAGGCCATGTAAATCCAAAAAGATGTGATTCTATGGAGTACTTGAAGTGCTACGATTACAAATTTAATTTAGCTTCAAAAATAATGTTCTGAATTTGCTTTGACCACCTTTTAATTTTTTTTGCTCTAAAAATCATACCTCTGGAGCCAAAATTTGTACCGTCGTGCTTTATGGCGTTAAAGAAGTTATTTTAAGTTTCATAAAACATATAAAAAAAATCGAAGATTGAAAAATTAGTATTTCAGAAAAAACTTTTAGTGAAGAAAACTAAAATGAGGAAATGCATTTTTTTAAATAGTCCTAATTATAACCAACTATTTTACCGAACACACCAAATCGATCAGAAATTTCCATCTCAAGATATAGATTTTTATATATTTATGTATCCATTCTGTATGACCAGCCATTCAAATTGTATGGGACCTGTATAGAAAAACTAATGATGCAAAATTGCTTTTTTTGAGATAGGGAATGAATGGACAAAGTTTCATCCAAATAAAAAAAAAACAAAGAATGGTCGATTTTCGAAATCGTAGAGAACCACTCAGCTATGTTTTGATTTTTTTTATGTTTTTAAGATTGTCTCAAACTGCTTTTTGTATTTATTGTCATATAATGCTTTTACGGCAAGATTTCGTAGGATATTGTTTTCTTAGCAAGCTTAATTTTATTTTTTCTTTGTCCACCCCTAATTCTAGTCACAGTTTGATATCGGATGCACAGTGAAGCCCTTCCACATCACAATACGGTTTTGTTGCACACCAAACCCCACTCTCACACACACAATCAAGCTCACAAAATTTCCCATTTATCATAGACGTCATTAATTGTGGTACTTTTGAATTGAAATTGTATTCCCCGTCGCTCGGGTTGGTTTGAGCTCGGGTTCCAGGCACCGATGACTTGTGTGCACACAAGTGTGTGTGCCCTCAACAATGGACCAACTAAACCAACCAACCCACCAATAATACCAGACCAGACCCAGGTCAAAATAATAACAAGCCTGTAGCGTGGTGCATTTGAACGCAAAACGCGAGAATTAGTTCGTAATTGATTGCGATCGTTTATTTCTCTAACGACGCAATGAATATGGACCGCAGCAAAATAATCACCAGCTCACGAGTTCGTGCGTGCTTTCGTGGTGGTCTTGTTAAACCGGAAATGTGAAACCGTGAAGCGTGCATTTTGCGTGGGCGGTTTATGCCCTAATAAGACACAGTCAACAAATGAAAAAATAGTATTTTCGACTGAATTTAATAGAAATTTCAACCTAAAAAATGCTGAGCCGAGTTTCCCAACATAAAAGCTGATGTTCGTAAAACACACTTCCCACTAAAAGCAAATCCTCTCTGAGCGCCTAATTGTATGCATGAGGCAGCGCAGCGATTTTCCAACAATCCTTCAACTTCGACATCTCCATTAAGCAGGGCTTAGCGGTACCGTTTTGCGCCTCCTCTTCTGCCTGGTTCAAAGGAAGAATTTGCCGCTGCTTCCGGCGGCGGATATTCCTCGTCGATAGTTTTCTCCGAAGCTGCTGCTGCTGCCGGTCGGTTGAGAAATTTGCATTTATATTGCGAAAATAAGGGATTAAAATTGAACAAAAGTGGAAGCAAAATAGCTTAGTAATTTGAGCGTTTACTGAGACCTTGTGCTTTGTATCGGTACACCTGGGTTTGCCGAGATAGAACTAGGCTATTCCACGTGGACCACGTGATGTTTTGTTAAGAGGCTTGTTTGAGTGTCACTACAACAATGTTTTGCTTTCGCACCTAATGTTTGCAGAAACGCTGCTGTTTCAGCAAAAACTAACCCAAATATTTGTTGGACCGATGTGCCTCTTCAACCAAAATTAACATCTAGGTAAACTTCACTAGAATATTGAAGTAACTATTTGTTCATCATTTGTTCGACAATACCATTTTTGCAGCTGACCATACAAAAAGGCTATCGAAATAATCTTGTGTAACTGAGAACTCCCCAAAAAAAATAGTTTCACTGTAAAGAAAATCACCAATTTCGACATTTAACACAAAATACTGGATAACGCAAAATAATCATTTAAAAAAAACATTTTTAAACATAAAAAATGCTGAAATTTTAATGACCCACTCTCACCTCCCAGACCCAATGCCCTGATGACGGTACTTTATTTTTTTGACACTAAAAATCAGACGTATATTTGCTATTCTCATTCGGAGGCTGTATCTCAGCAATTTTTGGTAACCACCAATATGTTTGTATAAAATTTTAAGCAAATTATAATCTCTTCGAACTTTTTTTTTTTCAGAGATGGTTTGGTTGGTTGGTCATGAGAGCAATTCTCTACCAAAACCGGAAATGGATTTTATTTGTATTTTTTGATTTGGATCAAATTTTGTGGGGGCCTTCCCTATGACCAAATAAGCTATTTTGTGTGATTGATTCATCCCTACAAGTCTCCATACAATTTTGGCTGCTGTCCATACAAAAATGGTATGTAAATATTCAAACAGCTGTAAGTTTTGAGTGAATTTTCTGATCAATTTGGTGTCTTCGGCAAAGTTGTAGGTATTGTTGAGGACTTTTGAGAAAAAAAAAGGTACACGGAAAAAAAATTTGCAGATTTTTTAATCAACTTTTTTTCACTAAAACTCAATTTCCCAAAATAAGTATTTTTTAATTTTCGAGATTTTTTGATATGTTTTAGGGGACAAAAATCAACAACTTTTGAGCTATAGAGAAACATGGTCAAAAATCTGACGCCGAGTTACGAATTTTTGAAAAAATAGTGATTTTTGGAAAAAATCGAAATTTCATGCAAAAACAAGTTTGACATTATTTTTTAATGCAAAATTGAATTTGCAATCGAAAAGTATATTACAGAATTTTTGATAAAGGGCTCCGTTTTCAAGATATAGCCACCGAAAGTTTGATTTTAGCGAAATATTTGCAGTCTTTCAATTTTTAAAAATAGTGACCATGAGTGACCATTTCTAAAAATATTTTTTTTTAAAAGTTCAGAAAATTTGCTATAAAATTGTCTAAGAGACATTGAAGATTGGACCTCGGGTTTCTGAGATAGAGCCGCTTTAAGAAAAAGAAACACGAAAATTGAAGATTTCTTAATCTCACCAAAACAACCCACCATTTTCTAATGACCATATCTCAGCAACTAATGGTCCGATTTTCAATGTTTTTACATGAAAAATTCGTGAAATTTTCCGATCTTTTCGAAAAAAATATTTTAAAATTTTTTAAATCAAAACTAGCATTTTAAATGGGCGTAATATTCAATGTTTGGCCCTTTTAAAATGTAAGCCTTGATTTAAAAATTTTCAAAATATTTTTTTCGAAAATATCGGAAAATTTCACAAATGTTTCATATATTTACATTGAAAATCAGACCATTAGTTGCTGAGATATTGCCATTAGTAAATGGTGGGTTATTTTGGTGAGATTAAGAAAACTTTAATTTTCGTGTTTCTTTTTCTTAAAGCGGCTCTATCTCAGAAACCCGAGGTCCAATCTTCAATGTCTCTTAGACAATTTTATAGCAAATTTTCTGAACTTTAAAAAAAATATATTTTTAGAAATGGTCACTTATGGTCACTATTTTTAAAAATTGAAAAACTGCAAATATTTCGCTAAAATCAAACTTTCGGTGGCTATATCTTGAAAACGGAGCCCTTTTTAAAAAAATCTGTAATGTACTTTTCGATTGCAAATTCAATTTTGCATTAAAAAATAATGTCAAACTTGTTTTTGAATGAAACTTCGATTTTTTTTCAAAAATCACTGTTTTTTCAAAAAACATAACACGGCGGCAGATTTTTTGACCATGTTTCTCTATGGCTCAAAAGTTGCGGATTTTTGTCCCCTAAAACATATCAAAAAATCTCGAAAATCAAAAAATACTTATTTTGGGAAATTGAGTTTTAGAAAAAAAAGTTGATAAAAAAATCCGCAAATTTGTTTTCCGTGTACCTATTTTTTTCTCAAACGTCCTCAACAATACCTACAACTTTGCCGAAGACACCAAATTGATCAGAAAATTCACTCAAAAGTTACAGCTGTTTGAATATTTACATACCATTTTTGTATGGACAGCAGCCAAAATTGTATGAAGACTTGTATGGGTGAACCAATGACGCAAAATAGTTTATTTGGTCATAGGGAAGGCCCCCACAAAGTTTAAGTCAAATCAAAAAATACAAAAAATAAAAATGGTTGAAATCGGCCGATTTCATAGAGAGTTGCTCATGAGTTTTACAGATAAAAAATTCCGTTATCAACAAAAAATATTTTTTGTGCAATTTGGTTTAACGTCTGAAAAAATGCAAAATATTTTATTCGGCATTTTCCGGAAATTCATAACTTTTCTTCGAAAACTGCCAAATGAATAAACAGCGGTTTTTAAACTGGTCTCAGGTGGTACCGGAAAACCAACTCCATAATGGCGGACATTTGAAAAATATCCCAAACAAAATATTTAAGAAAAAAAACATCGATTTTGAACAAAAAAATAGCGCATTTTTTTCAACAGACTTTTTTCTTTTAATTGTTTTTTTATGTTTTTTTTCAATCGATTTCTTATGCTCAATAAACCATTTTGCATCATTGCATTCTTCATACAAAATGGGGGCTCCACACGTAAGTGCTGTGAAAGTTTTCAATCAGAAAAAATTCCAAACAAAATCAGAACGGAAAGAAATTAATTGTAAACAAAGTGCACCGTTTTCGAGCTTTCAGATTTGTATCTATAGGTTTTTGATTCATATTTGTAAATAGTGCCAACTTTCTCTTTAAAAATTCAAAAGATTGGTAAAAGATTCTAAAGTTTCCTATATCGAAAATTGTTAGTCCGACCTTTCATAGCTTTAATATAAAGTTAGCAAATATTGAAAATAACGAAACAAATTTTCTTCCAGGGTTTTCAAGGATTCTAGGTTCCAGGGAAATAAAAAAGAATAGAACACTATTCCACTTTAAGTCCACTAAAACATTTCTGAAAAAAGAGGTTTAAGAGGTTCTTCTTATTCCAAAATTGTCAAACTTCTGCAACTTCTGCAGCAATCTTATTGTAAAATAGGTAAACTTTTTAGCAAATAGTTCTAATTATCAAAAAACTGAAATGTACGTAAAAAATATTTTTGTGCAAAAAGTCGGGTTGATGTGCACCGTTAAAATGTTTTATATTCGTTTCATGCGTTCTTTCTTCTTTAATAAAAAAAAGCCCTCTTTAAATCAAAATAGCCCTCACCCCTTCACACCTTTAATTTTTTTGTTCAAAAAAATATTTATATGGACCGTGATCTTTAAAAAAATTTACCCATTTATTGGATTTTACCGTGATCTTAGAAAAAAATACTCATTTATTGGATTATTTTAGAATTATATATTTTTTTTTTACTTTTATGTGTTCATCTTTTTTTTTAATAACTTATGTAAAAACCCCACAAGAATAAGAATATTAGTATAACAATCAAAAACTGAAAACTGTGCAAGATGAATGCTTATGAAAAAAAACTAATAAAAATATATCACAAGAGAACTATAGATGATATTGAAAACGACAAAAATAAGAAAATAAATGAAAAATTGTGGAAAGGATTATAGTGGTCATCTCGAAGGTTTTTTTTTTAATTTTTCCTTCTCTTGCCAAATCCATTGTTAGAATATCCAATTACATCTAAATGAATTATAGTGTAAACCATAGTTGAAAGGAACTCCAAAACTCTATTAGGTTATAAGAAACACAAAATTGTAAATTGATTATTTACTAATAAACACTAATTGAATTGAATTGATTATAGTGGACTCTCTCGTTGTCGATATTGAAGGGACCGTCGAGAGAGGGAGTTATCAAATTATAGAACGAAAAATCAAAGCAATCTTCTTGAAGAGACTGAAAATATTATTGACAGCTGGAGCAATATTGATATCGGGAAGATCGACAGCCAGAGAGTCCACTAAAAAAAAATCAAATTGTATGAAGAAAAACTTTAAAAAATACATAATGCAATATAAAATAAATACGTTCATTTGTTCATAAGAGATCCTGACGATCCCATATTTTTAATACTGCAACAGCTTATTCCATATCGCGTATGGTCAAGAATAATAAACAGTTTGCACAATAGATGGACATAAATTACAGCGCCTCATGTTTGATGCCGTATAATTATCTCCATTTTCGGTGGTTTCCAAACAGGGTGGCGCACCCACGCGTCCTGTATATTTTCAATTAAAGCGCTTTATAATTAACCCGAAAGTCAAGCAATGGAAAACAGAACCGTCACACAAACACACACACACCCTTGCCCGAGTTCATATACAATTAAGCCCATCAACTTCAGCCGCAGAGCAGCGCGGTGAATCCGCGCACGTTCCAGGAAGGTTCACGTGGCCCGGAAAAGGGGGACCAGCTTTGCAGTCGATTATTGTATGTTTATGATAATGGCCGTTTTGTCCTGGGCCTACCCCCCTCAACGACACCGCCGCTGATCCCTGCAAGGCCAAATATGGCCGACATTCTGATGAAGAGCAACAAAACAGGGATGTGTGCGTGTGTACACGGTCAATGTGTTCAATCATAAACAATAACAAAATCATTGGCATTGTCACTGCCTTCTATCATTCGAGGTCGACCGTACCCAGTTAAGTTCCGTCAACGGGGGTTACTTTGAACTAAACTCGATTTTTCCAGCACTCGCGGTACTTACTCAACTCGGAAAGCCTCGATCAACATAAGTTTTGTCTACTATTTCAAAGCTACTCCACCGACGGTTTTTCGCCATTTGTCGCCAGTCAACTGACTGAACATTAATGATACCATAACATTCATCCGACCGACCCCTTGGCGTCCAAAAAGTAGACCCCGTTCTCTCCCTACCCAGCACGTGGTCAGAACAATGTGCACCCGAACCCATACCATGACAATTCAAAACAATGAATCGATAATTTTCATTTCGAAACCACAACATTATGTGCATGTGTGTTTGGTGGGTTGGTTGGTCGGTGGTGCGTTTGGTATGTGTGACCCCCATGAACAAAACCTCAAACCACGGTGGATCTGTCCCCCATACGCAATCCCCTCTCGCCCGGGCTACAAATCTCCCCCGAGGCTGCAAAAACGAGAGGCCTCTCGCCGTTTGTCATCTTGGTGCACAAACACACACCCACATATGCTTCCAGGAGCTTACCAACCCATCGTGTGGTTTGGTTTGGTCGCAGAAATATGATAAACTCGTACTGTTTTGATTCATTAATTCTGCAACAACAGAAAATTTACAGCGTTTCACTGGGTTCGTTGTAGCCTACGGATAAGCTGGAAGAGAAAGTTTTTGTTATGAAAATTAATTCAGGATCTTCATACTCTTTACATAACATTAATGTAGAACAAATATTTGAAAATTTCCTTTTTCAAAACCAATATTAAATAAATTTTAAAACGTGCATATCAATTGGAAATTTAACAATCATTCTCGAAATTTTCAGATTTTTTTCTTTTTTTAGGAGTTATAGCGTTTGATGCGCAAACACAATGTAATTAATTGAATATCAATCTTTGCATTTTTTATTCGAATACTACGCCATTATTCGCCGTACCGACGTCAAAAGTGCTAAATACTAATACCATTGAAAAATGTGTAATTATTATTTAAAAAAAAAAAAATCACAATTATAGACTAGGTTCAGAGAATCCAACCGGATATTTTCAATAGATCAATTTTAGAAGTTAAGATAATAAGATAAAATGTTAATATTGTAAAGAAAATATTTTTAAAATACGAAATTTAAGAGAGCTTATTTAATTTACACTAACATAAATATTTTAACGGTGCACATCAACCAGAGCTTTTGCACCAAGATTTTTGTTACAGATATTTTAGTATTTTCAAAACTATGGGAACTATCGATATCATTTTTTATTCATCTCCTATACTGCCCCTGATCGCATAAATGTCCCATATGCATTTTCATCGATTTCGAGTTATTGATGCAGTTTGGTTCAAAATCGTGTGCTCTTTCAAAAGAGCCTATAACATCCAGTACTTTGTTCTAGAAATCACGAGGAAATCAAGTTTTTTCGCGAATACTTAACACGTAGCCTTATGTATGGGACAAACTTCAAATGCGTTTATCTCAGCTTGCAGTTTTTGCATATGGGACATTTATGTGAACATGGGCAGTATAGTACTGTCAATTAAGCGATTTACAACAAAATTTTCCTATTTTTACAATCGGATTGTCGCAGGATTAGGTCCGTAAGTTTGTCAATTTTAGAATAATAAGACAACAACTTCCTTGGTTGCTCTCAGGGCTTGCGAAATTTTGACTTTTTTGGTGATAGCTGACAGAACACTCCAATCGTCTTCACCACGACAACCTGATTTTTACATTCTACTTTCGTTCGTTTCACACACAAAGGAATGAGTGCTACGCAAAGTCACTCACACAATCATTGACTTCCCTCCAGGAGAAAAATCGCTTGGGGAGCGTTCGTTTGACAATCTACCGAGATTCCGATCATCTCTCCAATGATAGCAATCATATGACTCCTGTCACCACGCAGCATACATTAGGAAGAGAGAGACAAAAACGAGAGAAAGAGAAAGAGCACGTTGTCTCGTTCGGGCGGCTGCTTGAGCTTGAGGCATTTCGACGGTAACATTTCAAAAGGCATCATGTACATTTTGACACTTTCTGGGTTATTGCATATTCTGAAAGTACTTCTAATAAGCTACCTCTCCACCAAAAATGAGCAAAAGTTACTTCAGTAAAGTCTGTTTAATCATGATTTTAAAAAAAGTAACATAAACAAAATCTCTGCCATCAGCAGTCCCTGTTTATATAGCCCTGTCAACCTGTCAAATAAAAGACTACATGAACCTCGTGACGAAAAAAAAGCATCATGAAAAAAGCGCCATGTACATTCGGCGAAGAAAAACGAATCATAACAAAGCGTCCCCCTCAATGACAGCAGGGTGATATAGAGTTTGGTGGTTTCAAAAGAAGTTATGTTTGTTTTTCTCAAATAAAATTACGGAAATGATGTTTTATTCAATTTGGATGATCAAGTATCAATGAAAGCAACGTTTTTCATCGTTTGTTATCATTAGAACATCTTTTTTTGCTTTTATATTAAAATGGGAATTGAAAATGGATGCTCAACATTCAAATGCGTTGTTCTCAAAACGTACGGTTTGTACATGATGCTTTTTGAAATGTTGGCGTCGATTTTTCGTTCGTTTCGTCTTCGTGTTTACGTTCACTGACCGTCGCCAAGCAACGACGGTCGTGATAGGCGTTGTGTGTCAGCGATCAAATATCGTTTTGGGAAATGATCGCTCACAGAATGTTCTATCGAATATCGAGCAGTCCCATTCAGTGATAGATCCCTTTTCAAGCATTGGTTGCTCTGCACCCTTAACTAAATTATTTTTTCGTGTTTTTTGAATAAGTTTGAGATGATTTAACAAAAATCTTGAGCAATTTTAGGTCTTACAAACATAAAACTGTAAAATATTAATTGTTTCCAAAATTTAAAAAAAAAACTGAGGATTTCAAGCATAATCAGATATTTAAAAATTACAAACAATTCAAATGATAAACAATTCAAATAATTGCACTGCTTGTCTACAGGTTATTTTTATAAAAAAAAAAGAATGAACCATGCTAATTCACCCTGGGGCTTGTTGGGGGGACTGTCCCGACTCCCGAGTCATAAAAACTGTTTTTCAAAATCTTCTATCGTAAAGATTGGTTTTATCTCATTTTGAAGTTTTTAGATAAAATTTCGAAAAAGTAAATCGCTGAAATTAAGATATTTTTAGTTGTTATTTAATCAAAACATCAATTTCGAGTTCCCTAAACATGCCTTTAATATCCTCTATTATGGTAAAATATTTATCTCGGTGGTCAGTTTCGATAATAGCACCAAAATTGGGCTTTCCCATATTATTTTTTCAAAATTCTTCTGAAAAAAATCAATTTTATTCCAGTTTATAAAAACTTTTCACATGGATTTGTAGCAAATATCAGCTAGAATAAATTTAAAAACCGAGATTACTGTTACATCGAGTCTCAAAAAAGTTCAAACAGTTATAGTGTACAAAAAGTTGCATTTTTTTAATTATGTGATATTAAATATTTGCTTTTTCGTCCTAAACAGCTACTTCGATCATTTCTAGTATGATCAATTAAAAAAAAAACCTGAGTTGGATTCACATCTTATTTTATTTGTAGGAAAAAAAAACAAATTAAATATTTTACATTTTACATAATTCGGCTAAGTGACGTAAACGTAATAATAATAATAATACTCTTTGGCTAGTTATTTGAAGAAAACAGTTTAAAACAACGGTGCCACGATATCTCAATACTGCTTTGACCAAGTCAGTAAATTGTTTTTCTCGATTTTTTCTGCACTCGTCGTATTTATTTAACTCGACAGAACCTTACAAATTACTTGTTGCATAAACTAAACTATCAAAAACTCATGTATTTTTTACTGTTTCAAATTTTTGTAAAATTGTTTCAACTAGATTTGACTTTGACAAAATCGCCGTAAAACCAAGTTACGGACTCCGACTTTAGCCTTGTACTAAAAACGACACCCTTACTAAGTTATCCAATTAAGTTTGATTTATTCCGCTACCTCTCCAATCCATTAACCGGTAAAAAGTTCCGGTCGCTTTCACGCCTCTCACCCCCAAAAAACTTCCGGGAGAAATCCAAAGAAATCACTTCACTGTCACCGAAAAAGCCATTAAAAACTAAACAAAAGCCGACTCCCTCTTCCTGCAAAAACCCGGCCCTCGAAAGTTGGCCAAAGTTCAGATGTGTCCATAAAATTGGTAGCCGACGCCCGACCCCTCTCTTTTTCCCGCTCATAATCGTTTCCCAAAGTGCGTCGTCGCGGGTCATAAAACGAAAATTAATCCCAACACCTGTTTTTGTCATCAACCTTGAAGGTTAGCGCGCCGTGTTTCAGGGTGAAAAGACGCCGTCGGTTAAAAATTAATTTAATAAAAATTTATTGAACTCGCAGTAACAAATAAATTACGATCACAAAGTCACTAAGTCCCTAGCACTTCTCCTTGGACAGCGCCTTCTGCTGCTCCTCGGGGCACGCCATCTGGTACAGGAACTGGATGAGCGTCCGCGTCGGCCGGCCCGTCATGCGTTCCTCCGCCAGGTACGGGATGCCGACGCCCTTCTTGAGCATGCCGACGCCCGAGATGTCCAGATGGATCCAGTCCACGCACGGCACAAACTCCTTCAGGAAGGCCGCCCCCAGACAGGCGCTGCCCTTGCCCTGGCCGGTGTTGCTCATGTCCACGTTGGTGTAATCTGTGCGGGGAAGGGGGAGAAGGTGGTTAGTTTGGGGTTGGGGTGTGGGTTTGTTTGGGGTACTTACTGGTGACCTTGTGCGTGTAGTACTTCCACAGGGGCATCCGCCAGACGCGGTCTCCCGTGATCGAACCGGCCTTGTGCATCTGCTTCCAGAGGAAGTCCGAGTTGGAGAATACTCCGCTGGCGGCGCCTCCCAGCGCGTGGGTGACTCCCTCGGTCAACGTGGCCACGTCCATCACGACCTTCGGCTTGAACGTGGTCTGGCCGTAGATGAAGGTGTCGGCCATGATGAGTCGTCCGGCGTTGCTGGTGTCGTGGATGGCCACGGTCTTTCCGTTGAGGGTGGTGATCACATCACCCGGCTTGAAGGCCATTCCCGAGGGCATGTTCTCGCACAGGGGGATCAGCCCGACCAGGTTGACCGGGAGGGAGAGGGCCGCCGCGGCACGGATTGTGGCCACGATCGCCGCCGCTCCAGACATGCTGGCTCGGTACTGGGACATTCCTTTGGGATCCTTGAGGCACAGGCCTCCACTGTTGAACGTCACTCCCTTTCCTACCATCAAGATCGGCCGGCCGGAGTCGTGTTCTCCGCAGTAGCTGATCTCCAGGAAGATTGGCGGCTCGCACGAACTCTTCGCGACAGACAGGAAGCTGCTCATGCTCTTCGATTCGATCCAGTCAATGTTTCGGACCTCCGTGCTGACTCCGCATGGACATAGCGCATCAACGGCAGCTTGGGCGAAGGCCGTCGGCGTAATCTGGTTTCCTGGCGCATCCGACAGACTACGAGCCAGATTCTGTGCGTCGGCTTTGAACAATCCACGTGTCCAGGCATCACCGTCCGGAGAATCGAACAGGTCCAGCTTCGGTATCGGGATTCGATCCTGCTTCTGCCGGTTGGCCTGGTACTTCCAGGTGGCCAACCCACTCCCTTCGGCAGCTTGTTCGGTCGCCTGCATCGGATCCACCCAAATCCGGTTGCATCCCTGCAGCGCCAAGCACTTGGAACCGATTCCGGCCGCGATTCGAACGTTTTCCAGACCCTCGTCCAACTGCTCCAGCTCGTTGTAGCCGAGCCCTTCCAGCCCAAGTCCAACCACGGCCACCGACCCGTAATCCGGATCGATGTTGTTGAACACCTTGCACGATCCAATTTTACCTTTCAAATTTGACCTGCAAAATCCCCGTAATTAGTTCCCGTTGCCAATGGTAACGCGCACAAACTTACTCTTTTATCAGATTTAACAGCTGGCCCTCGGTCTTGGCGTCAAAGTGACCGGCCACCGGCGTCAACCTGGGCTCGTCCGATTCGATCTCCTGCTCGTACAGTCCGAGAACCAGTCCTTTCTGAAAAACACGGAACAATCCCTTTAAAATCCCTTCAGGCTCCAGAACCCAGAAATAACTAACCTCCGCCCGGTTTTCACCAATATTCCCGGAGTAGGACCGTCGCAGCAGGGAACCGAGCCCGCGGAACGCGCGCAGCGGCTTGTGAACCATGGCCGGAATCATCGTTTCGATGTGGGAATTTTCACTTCTTGAGGTCGCGGAAAAATTTCGAGGAGCGCACCCTGGATCGTGTCTTGACGGGGGAAATGAAAATTTTCAATTGAGGCCGCGATCGCTGGGGAAACGCAGCGGTTGCTGCGATCGGGAAATTTTGTACAGCTTTTCATTAGCGCGGTGCACGGCAAAACAGGACTACTGAGAATCGGATGAAATTAGAAATTTTAACATTTATTTCGACCATGCGTCTCCACCGGAGGTAAAATTTGAAACTTTTTCCCCGAAAGTCAAACCGGAAGCATCGTTAAACATCCCGTTCAAACATGGGACTCGGGACTTAATTGATGAATATTCAGCGCCCGTTTTCCCGGAGTTTTGTTTGTGTTTCGTTCACCCTCGGATTAATTTATCCTTTTTTCGGATGAGACCAAGTCCCCACCACGTGTCACGTCAAAGCTCGTGATGGAGAATGGAAAATCCTCGTAGAAGAGACTCGTAGGCATAAATTATACCCATTTGAAAGCGAACCAAAATGCTGGATAAAGGACGCCTCTCGGGGGAATGAAAGAATTCTGCAGATTGCCGAAAGGCGAGTTCTGGGGAAGAATGTCAAATGTAGACATTCTATGTCAGTCAAAGTTGAAAAACGAGTCCGGAATGTTAATGTGCGGTTGAAGTTAGGATAGAAATTGAAAAAAATGAATTGCGAGTCAATGAATCACCATTTAAATGAAAAAAAAAATGTTGGAAAATGCATTATACACCAGTACAGTTGTTTTTCAATCATTAGTTGTCAAAAAATCAAAGCTTAAAGGAAAACAAAATTTTGCAATATGAAATCGTTTTGCGGTACTGTACATTGTAATATCTCAAAAAATCTAATTATTTTTAAACTAGTTCAAAAAATTTATAACATGATGAGTTTTGTATTTTATTTGTTATGTGTTAAAAAAATAAAATATTACGTGTTTATTTCTCACTTTCAACCATTCTTTTAATCAAAGCCAATCTATATCATCATCCCCAAACTTCTAATGAATGATAGACAAACTTTTACCGTAGCATCTGGCCCTTAATCACGAATCTCACGATTCGATTGGCATTGATTGTTTCAAGTTTCAACGAGCTTGTATTTTTTTTTCTTCCTCCCAATTGATCAACGTCCTAATGAGCACCCTTAATCAAATTTCCCAACCTTCCACCCAAAATCTGGCACGCTCTCCTCTTGCAGGACTGATGGTAGTTTTCCACCTTTGGCCCCAAGATCTTGGGCAAACACGCCGCCGCGCCAATCTATCTTTCCATTTGAGCTGTCCATTCAGCAGCAGCTGCAAAGATAAACCCATCAAAACTTTTCCCATTCTTTACCGGAGCAGCACTTAGTGGGGGGAGGGGAGGTTTTCCAAAACCGGACAGTCCCAAATTGGTCAGTTTCATCACGAACGTCCAGCCTGGACCGGCAAGAATGAAATTTGAAACAAAGTCAAACAAACACGATAAATTAACTTCCAATATACGTCAATCCATACTTGGTTCATCAGGAAAGGGGTTTATTTTTCGAAAGTGAGGGGAATTGGTGGATTGGTGGAGAGCAAGAAGCGAAAGCTGATGAAAAGTTTCCTTGGAGAATTTCCGAGGTGGCTATCAGCAAAAATAACATCAACGCTTGTTGAAGAAAATCAAATTTGCTTTTCAACTTCTTAGATAACCGATAACACTGTGTTACAAATAAATTGTGTTTGTTTTCATCACCTGGGTAATTCTCTACCAACTCACACGAAATCGGGAAAAGTTGCCTCGACGAATCACGAATCCGAGGTCCGTTTTTTAATATCTCGTGACGGAGGGGCGGTACGACCCCTTCCATTTTTGAACAAGCGAAAAAAGAGGTGTTTTTCAATAATTTGCAGCCTGAAACATATCATTTTAAGGGAAATTTAATGTACTTTACTTATAACCCAAGTAACATTTTTTTTCCAAGAGTTCTACAAAATTCTCTTTAAAACTTCTTCAGGAGTTTGGAAGAGTACTTGAAGAGAGTTTTATCCTACCGCGGTCCAAACTGCTATGCTGTAGCTATCTTGAAGAGCTCTTGTAGAACTCCTGGAAAAAAATGTTACTTGGGAAGTAATAATACTTTCGATTGAATTCCGATGTAACACACAGCTGAAAGGAACTCCAAAACTCTGTTATGTACCTTAATGAACTCACTGTATCTTGATAAAATTTTCATATTAAAATATCGTGATTTTCTAACTTTGCATGGTTATGTTTTAGAGTGTAACAATGTTCAACAAAGTTGTAGAGCAAATAATTCCAAAAAAATTTATATATAAACATAAGGGGTTTGCTCATAATCTTCACGAGTTATGGCGATTTAACGATAAAAAGTTTTGAAAAAATTGGTCGTCGTTGATCATGGCCGTTCATCAACACCCTCGACAGACACGGACGACAAAACAAAGAGAAACGCAAAAAAGAACCTTCTCAAAAAAAAATCGTAAAATCGCGATAACTCGTGATGATTATGAGCAAACCCCTTATCTTTACAATGTAAAGATATATTATATCAAAATTTTTGTAATTGTTTCTAATGTTTGTAATTGTTTGTAATTGTTATAATGTTTTCAATCCGTACTAGAAAGAACTTAGAACTGTGATTTTTAAGTACCTAATAAAAGTACTAAGTTTCGTCACAGGACATGCAAAAAAAAAGTAATGCGACAGAGTTTTTTTTTTTTTTTTTTTGTTCTCAACTTATTTTTATTAGGTTCTTTTAGGTGCTGTGACCAGGATGGGACCGAGGATCGGTAAATAATTCATATATAACAAGAAACAAAAACAACTCCTAAACTCCATACTTGGAGATCATGTAACTGACGAGGGTTACTTGGTCCAAGCGGGTCTTACAGGTCTTGAACCTGCCGATGTACTCGGAGAAAATGCCCCACAGCTCAGCCGAACTGTATAGCACCTCCCCGGCTTCGTCCTTCGTGGCTCCACCGTCTCGGGAGCCACTGCTTCCTTCAAATTGCGACAGAGTTGCAAAACTAAGTTTTTTCATCACGAGTCGTAAATTCACCCAACGAAAGCGCTCAAATTAACTGTTACAACAAGTGCTGGAAAAACAGTTTTGCATCTTTTTTGAATATGATATTTCTGAAACCATTTTTTGATGCGCTTTCAATTGACGCCTAAGACCATTTGTGATCAATCACGAGTTTCTGAAACTTTTGTATTTCCCAAAAAAAAGACTAAATTTTTAAACCAAATTTCAATTTATTATTCATAAGTGTTTTTTTCATAAAATTAGGTAAAAATTATCAAAAAGTGCTTCATGATTGATTTTTCAAACAAATTCAAAATCTTATTTTTTTTATTCTAAATGCATAAATAAACGTTATTTGTACATTGCAATCATTCAAAATAAAAAAATGGAAAATCAAAATTTTAAAATAATTGGGTTTAAAAAAAATATTCAGAATTTTATAATTTTTAATTTGTTGTATTTAAATTTTTGTATACGGGAATTATAATTTTGTATGTTCTTTTTAATTCTTTTCTTTTTTTTTTGGATTTAGTTTTATTGAATTTGGAATTTTCATTATTAAATCAATAATAGTTTTTTTTAGATTTCCTTGATTTTTCCGTACATTACGCAATTTGTTTTTTTTTAGATTTCAAAAAAAATGAATTGTTTATTAATTGCTTTAAATTTGTATTTTTTTAACAAAGACAAAAATTCTAAGAATATTTAAAATGCTTTGAATAATATCATTTTTTCAATCTTTTTCAATTTGAAATTCACGATTGAAATATTACGATCCTATATTGCCAACGGTAAGTCATAACTTTTTCGATTGTAGATTGAGATCATTCAAAATAAAAAAAAGGGAAAGTAAAAATTTGATTTCATTTGAACATTTTAAATCCAAGAATTAAAAAATTTAAGAATTCTTTCAAAATTTCATGAATTCTTTATTACAGATATTTCTTATTTCTTATCTTCTTCTCTTCTATCTATGTATATAAAAAATTTCGATGGTTTTGTTCGAACGCGAATCAGTTCAATAGGGAGCGTCGGATCGATATGCTCTTTGTTGCGTTGGGTTCGTGTAAGCCCAAGGAAGGTTCTTACGCCAAAAAGTTACAAATATGGCCACTTTGGAACCGATTCGGGAAAATCTGCCGATTGTATGGGAAAAGTTACGTATAATAAAATTTTGATCACAGGAGGCTGAGTAAGCAAAAGAGCTAAAAACGTCAACAAACGAAAAAAAGGCAGAACGAAGTTTATCGGGTAAGGCTTGTATTGCACAAAAATTTTGTGCATTGTTTAAAATTTTGTTTTTTATTTATTCTCTGGTTGTTTTTTAATTTAATTTTTTCTTAATTTCAATAATTTTTATATTTTATATATCTTTGTTTATTTTGTATTTATTTTATTTCAAGATTTAAAAATAAAATAATTTAGATTTATTAGTATTTTTTTGATTCGCTTGAAATTTTAATTTTTATAAGTTTAAAACATATTTTTTTGAACATTTTAATTTAATAGAATATGATTTTTTTTTCATCTTTTTCATTTGAAATTTTTGATTGAAATTTTACGATCGTAATTTGTCAACACAGCAAATTCTGATGTTCGTTTTCAGTTAATATTTAATGAAAACTGCACTACTGAAATCTTCAGTTAGTTTTTCGCTGAACATCAGTTAAAATGTATATGGAGCTGTCAAAGTTTGCTGAATTTCAGTAAATTTTCAATTACTGAAAATTTCAGTAGTGCAGATTTCAGTAAATTTAACTGAATTCAGTAATGAGAAATTGGTGTGAACAATAAGTCATCATTGGTCGATAGAAGTTTAAGATTATTTGCAATAAAAAAATCGGGAATTTTAATAATTTAATTTTAATATTTCAGAACATTAAAATTTCTTTAAAACTGTTTTTTTATGATTATGGAAATTCTTAGAATTTTTTAAAACTTTTAATTTATGAATATTTTTTTTATTTTGCAGGTCTTCAAATTTTTAAATACTCTGATTTTAGTAAAAATAATTCCGGGTGTTATTAAAAAAAATAATTTTTCGATTTGATTGAAATTTGATAAAATTAAAATAAGTTTTATTATTTAAATTTTTGTTATTTTTTTTATTGCTTCTAAAATTTTTACCAGCAATTCATAATTCATAATCATAATAATTTTGTTTCATTTTCTAAAAGCGCTTGAAATTTTTGAATTCCTTTAAACTTGAAAAAAATATTATTTTAATTTGAAATTAAATAAAAAAGTTTTATTCTTTTCATTATTTCAATTTAAAGTTTATAAAAAAAGTGTCGATAGGATGGAAATATTTTTGATCTATTTTTGTATTGTTTTATTAGTGTCTAATTTTAAAATTGGTACGCAAAAAAAGTTTTTTTTGAAGTCAAGTGTAATAGTTTTTTCCCAATTTATACGCTTCTTTCGCCAGTCATGAAAACACCCAGCGGACTTTTCCCTCTTAATTTGCTATTCTCACAAGATTGATCGACACCACCCGGGTGGGATGTTTTTTCGTGGCCAGCCCTCGAACGACCCCCACTGTAGCAGCTCGCTCCATCCGGATATCAATAAGTTTTGGACCAACTTGTAGAAGTTTCCAGCAAAAAAAATGGAAGCACGAAAACAAACCATATCCCTTGTGGCGATGACGAAACAAAAACTGGACCTGTGAAACGAGCACCAGTAAAAGAGTGAAAATGTTTGGCATGACGCTTTGGGAAAAAAAAGTTGACGGAGGAAGGTTCAAGAAAAACATTCCATACTTCCAAAGTTGGGCCGGGCCCTCGAGTCTTCTCGGGGGAAACATTTTAAAACAAAGTTATTCCAAAGCTTCGAGTTCTCTCTTTTTTTATTTCCTCCGAGAACAGCCTTCCTCGTGAAAAGGTCAACAGAACCAAGTTAATTCAATTTTCAGATATTAAAGTGTTAGAAGTTTGCAGAAGCACACAAAATGATTGACTATGATTTTGCAGCCATCAGCCAGGGACTATCGAGTAGCTTTAGATGGCATTAAGTTTCAATTAAACTGTAATAAATTCATCCTTCGAGCAATCCTTGACACCCGTTACAAGCCCTCCTTTCGGTAAATTGAAGACTCTGGCAGAGGATATTCGTCCCAGATCTAACCGCCAAGATGGTAGCACAATGGGAGAAAAATCACAATAATACAAATTCATAACTATTTTAGTTTTATTTTTTAAACAGAATTAGAAAAATTTTGAGAATTGAGCCTTGAATAGAATGCATTGGTGTAATAATTTTAATCTTAATTCAAATAACTTTCCTCAGCACCACTGTGCCATCCGAGCCATCTTCGTTGGTCATGAACGAGAAGCAACAGCTACAATTATGCAGATCACACTGCTAGTAAACGAAAGGGGGAGAAGCGAAAAGCTTCAACGGCAAACTGCTGGAGCAAGTGAATTTTGATGATGATGATAATAACAATATGATTATGCAGAGTCACGCAGCACAACCCGATGCTGCTGCTGCACCCCACAAACACAAAATCAACCCCCCAACTCTAGCAAGACTAGACTAGTATATCTACGAACAGTAAACTAACTATGCTCGACGACCGAATGTTCGACCACGCCACGAATATGAGGGTATAGAGCAATTAGAGCAGAACCAGTAGATTGATTCCGAATTTATCCGCTGCAAATTGTTGCTTCAAACCCATCCCCTAGAACGTTTCGTTGGGTACTTTGCCAACTTAATCCGGGCTGGATTAGCTGAAAACAAAAGCCCCTAATAGACCCTTCGACCAACTAGACCGACTAGACAGGACACGGTGCCCTTTCAAATTCGGAACAGAACGGAATCATAAAGTGAGCGGAATAACGGAAATTATGATGGTGCCTTGCCAAAAACGGAAACCTCTAGCACAGACGAGACACAAAAAAAAGTTTTCGCTAGTTCTTGCGATTAAGCCACTTTGGGAGCGTGGCCTTCTCACGAGGGAGGGAAACCAAATCTTGGAGTTTTACGAACCAATTGGCAGTCAGGAATGCTACTCTGAGACAGGATCGTATCGAGCGTTGACAGGCAATCGTCCAGAACTCTCGGTAGGGGAGCTCTAGGAAACATAACCGTAAAAATGGGACGAAATGCGTCCGATTTTGGTGACCATCTCGCACACATGAATAGGAGAGCATTGTTGATACTGGAAAGATCAAATATTTATAAACAGTGTCTTTCAATTTAATAATTGGTAATGACTTCTACAGATAAAAACTTACTTAATCTACCTATGTGGTTGATGCCTTCCTCACTTTTTACCAACAATTACTGATATGATGGGATTGGACACAAATTTCATCAATTTTTCAGATCCGGAACAAAAAATACTCAAATATAACTGAAGTGTTCGGAACATGATACAGAGTTGCCAAATCTGCAATGATTTGGACTCGTTGGCAAGGTCTTTTAATAACCTGGCTAACGATGGGTCAGATGATGGATCCGAACATAGTTTACATACATTTAGGGTAGGGTAGTCATCAATGAGACACTTTTGGTTTTTAAACTTCAACGATTTTTGTATTTTTTTTTCATTAGCATGTTTTAATGAGCTTTTTGTTGCATTTTCTCTCTTTTAGTTTGTTCTAACATTGACCAAAATATGAGATCGATCTGACGTCTACAACCAGAGTTATTCAACTGTCTCATTGTAGACGCACTTGGCAGGAACAATGAGACAGCTGGGGAACAATGAGACACTCTACAAAAATCAATACTTTTCTAGTAAAACATTATGTTTTTATATTGTTACATTGTAGGTGACTTGCTTTGAACATTTTCAAGCAATTTTGTCAACATGAAACTTCAATTAACAAAACTATGCTAAAAAGTATTAAAATTTTGTAAAATTCAAATATTTTACCAAATAACTTTATATTTTTGGTTAAATGAAGTTCAAACTCAATAAATATGCCAAAAATTACTTCCAATTCATGTTTTGAAAGATTTCCATAGATTTTGAAAAGTTTAATGAAGAAAAATCAAAGTGTCTCATTGTTACCCATGGGTCGAATAGAGTGGGGAACAATGAAACAGCCCTGGATTCTGGCTATATTCTTAATTTTGGTCAAACCTAATAAAAGGACATTGTAGCCCAACTTATGCCCTATGAAATGATGAAAGAAATTTGGAGAAATATTAGTTTTTGTGTTAATGGCAGCCTATGAACGAAAATGTAATTTTTAGTCATAATTTACTTTTACACCCAGAATCAAACATGTACGAAAAACTTTGCAAGGGAGCTTCCATAACCAAAGCCACTATTATGGCAGACGTGTATCTAGTAGACACACCTTTCCCCCAAATATGAGCTTGATTGGTTGAAACTACGTCTTGTGAGAGCCATTTTATCATTGTTCCCCGTGTCTCATTGATGACTACTCTACCCTAAGTGAGATCCAGCTCCAAAAAAGTACATAAATATCACATAAGTGGTCATGACTTGTACATGGTTGCCAGATTACAACCGCTATAAAACTATCAGCCAAAACTAATATTAAAACCACTTAGTCGTAACAAGATCCATAGAACCCCTTTCAGGAGTGTAGCCAGAATTTTGGTTCGGGGGGGGGGGGGCTGGAAGAAGAAATTTTCTTCTTCTTTACTTCTTCTTCCCTCTCTCCCATATGTCTTCCAAAAATTTCGGGGGGGGCTTCAGCCCGAAGCCCACCCCCCTGGCTACGGGCCTGACCCCTTTAAACCCCTCTTAAAACCCAAAAGGACCTCCGCAAAAGGTTGTTGCGGTCTATTTGCAAAACCAACATAGGAGATCAAGGCTTTGACTTTACAACTAAATCCTAACGACCTCCTCAAATCCTTAATAACTCCTTTGTTAAAACCTAGTCAGGAGACGTCTCATGCCAAACAGGTTTTATTCGGGCAAAAAATAAGCCAACTGATAAAATGAAGATGGTTGTCTAAAAAGGCGATAATGAAATGATAGATATTCAAGGTAACTAAAATAATTTCAAAGCTTATTCTTTGCAATCGGTGGCTCAAATTTAGCTGCGGTTGAAATTTTATCGATAAATTTGGGGGAGATAGAGCCAAAAATCCAACTCGCTTCATCATAAATATGTCTGTTGTAGTCGCAGTGAAATTTGGTTTTTTTTATTTGCAATTTTTTGCAATAAATGTTTAAATTATTTTTAAACTTCTATAGATATGCTAAAGATGTCAGAAATTCATCATAAATGTGTGTTTTCATCATATTTTAATAAAATTTGTGCCTTTTGCTATTTTTTCAGCCAAATGGCGGTCAATCATATTCAATCAGACATTGCTATTAGGCTGCGTCAAATGCTCTTATAGGAGCTCATGGTTTTAATGAACTTTTTGCGTGCCTCATGGCACTTGACAGCTACCTTGGTTTTAAAGAAGCATACTTTATACTTTCTTAAAACTTTCATAAAACCTTTTTGAAAGCCAGTTGGCTTTTATTTGCACCAAGTTTTATGTCCGAGGCATAAACCTTGTTAGAACCTATTAATTAGCTTTTGCTTATTGGTTGTGATGAATGCCGAAATAAAGCTAAAAATCAATCAAGATGCTACCACAAAACCTCAATAAAACTAGGTGGTGGCTAGTTGGTTTGAAAATGCTACTTTCTAACAAAACAAAAAAAATCCGTTTCTAACAAAAAGAAGTGGTTTTACCTAAACAACTTTACACAAAATCAAATTTTATGTTCAGTACTTAATTCGTTCCAAGTTTTTCAAAAATCATGATATTAAGATCCTATTTTTGTCATCTGAAACATATCCAAAAATAAGATTTTTGAAAAACCGTTCTCAACATAATCTATAGTCATTTCTATTGATAGGGTTTTCAGATCTTATTATTTTTTGGGCTCGCTAGAAAAGTATTTTTACTACTCATTGAACAATGGGTCGCATGATAGATCCAGACAACGTTTTCATTAAAAAAGTGTATAAAACACTTAAGTGCTTATAACTTTTTCAATATTTTTTTCTGAAAGGTTTTTTTAAATACCACCTATCGATCTCCACAAAAAATAAACCTTATTCAAATTGTCAATAGAGCGTAAACAATTTATGTGATATTTTCTGTTTGAAAAAAAATTGCTAGAAAAATGAAGTGAGTGTTAAAAACTGCACAATTTTCCCCTACATCTCAGACAACTCGGTTCCCTCCAATGGCTGATATGCATTTAAATGGACGTTCTGGAAAAAAATATAGCCATATCTTTCCCCTTTGTCACATTGATACTCGTGCGAAAAATTTTATGTGTTCACTTTCTATCTGCACCCCTCTGTATTAGCAGCATATGTGAGCCCATTCCAGAGGACACAATCGTACAAAGAATAGTGATAAAATAAGTTCGCCCCAAAACTAACCTCACTTTTTTTTGTTTCCCTCCAAGCATTCCAAAGCTTCATGTGTCCATTCCGTCGTCGGACTATTCCGAGCAACGAGGGGATGGACATTTGCTCGACTCGGTACGTTCTTTTATTGTCACATGGACACACACATTTCGGATATGGCGAAATTAGTGCGACAATTTATCGCCGGATTATCGCTTTATCAACGGCAGATTATGATAATGCCCGGACGGATTACCGATGCTTTTAGGATGTGCTTTTTTTGCTAGATGGGGTTATCAAAAAGGGAGTTGGCACTTATTTTTCCGATGTCATTGAACACTCTGCAGTACATTGATTTGCATTGGCATTTTATTAAAAGGGATTCTGAAAAAGCAATATAGCAATTATTAAGAAATTCAATATTCAATATTAGATGACATTTTTCCAACTGAGTCACAAATATCAATTTAACAATATTGGATTTCAGTGAAATCAATGCAGTGATGAATTTCTATATAATATTGCCAGGTACTGATTCCAGTGAATCCTCTTTTTTTCAAAACAATTA
This sequence comes from Culex pipiens pallens, assembly GCF_016801865.2. Taxonomy (NCBI): domain Eukaryota; kingdom Metazoa; phylum Arthropoda; class Insecta; order Diptera; family Culicidae; genus Culex; species Culex pipiens. Next base: position 32,746,537 of record NC_068938.1, on the reverse strand, counting down.
AATTCTCACATAAACCTTTAAGAAAAAATAAATAGCACAAAACCAAGGTAGCAAAAAAACTTTGTTTCCACTCGATGAAAAATTGTGAGGTTGAACAAAAATTTCAAAATGATACGGTTACAATTTATGGCCAGTAATTCATTTCACAACTTCCGGGCGAGGCACACCCAGAATCCCGCTCTGCGCTCCTTGACTTCCCCACACACACACACACGTGAATTGGCCAGCGCACGAAATCACCATCAATACAAAGTATATCCGCAGTTCCCGCGGGTTAACAGCACCGGGTTTTTGTTCCAATGTTTTTTCCCCCAAAATCCAACCAGAGCCCATCAAAAAGTCAAGCCTGGTGCGGGTTTTGAAACAGCGTTGTATTTTTTGTTCGTTCGATTCGTCCTGCTCAAAATCTGTATGGTGGACTCTGCTGTTCAGTTCAGAGTACAGTTGCTTGGAGAGCTTGGAGGCAGAACCTGCGATACGCTCCAGTTGGTCTCGAACCGGTCCGGTCTCTCCACGAGTCCATTTATAAAATCTAACAAATAGTTTTTGATTACAGCCGAAAATGTGCGAGTTTGTGTGGGTGGGCTGCCGGAACAGGTTGAATCCACCTAAAAGCAAAATAATTTTCTCATAACATCACTTCAAAACTTGAATTTCCTAGTTTTAAAATTAAGGTCTAAAATAATTTTTAACAGATACGTCAGAAACAAACTAATTATCGTATCCTACAATGATAAAGTTTCGTAATAACCGAAAATAACATTTTTTCAATAAAACTGGTTAGTTCTACCCTTGCACAAAAACGCAAAAATAATTATAAATGTCACCTTCACTATTAGTGAAAATAATTTCAAAATATAAACGATGAACTAGGAATTTTCATGCATCTAAAAATGGATCCAATAATTGGATATACAGATATACAGATAAATCTGTATTATACAGATTTTTTGATCCCAAAAATCACAAAAATCTGTATATACAGATTTTTTAAAAATGATTCAATTTGAAAATTTCAATAATTTAGTAATTGAATTATGCTTTACAGGCCCGTATCCAGGATTCTTCAATGGGGGGTGTTTTCCCCAATAGGGCGTTAGGGGTGTATGTGTGTGGTAGGAAGGGCGTATACAGTCAACATAGGCGTTTATTTCAGTGCCATATGTTAACGCAGTTGACAAACCTTCCTTGGGCGCTGATTTTTGATACAAAATGATGAATTGTGGTGGAATTGGTTATGGCTAGTAAAAAAATAATTTAAAGTTTTTGTCCCTTGGCTAAAATTCAAACATTTTTTGCCAAAACGTGATATTTGCTTTATATATTGTAACAGTAATGTTAAAAAATAATCTAAACATCAATAAACTCATTATATATTTTAATTTCTGCGATCCCTAAATCCTATTTTGTAAATTTCTGAATGCTCTATATGTGTGTGTGTGTGTGTGTGTGTGTGTGTGTGTGTGTGTGTGTGTGTGTGGTCCAATCCAATACCCGCTGGCCGGCAGCGAAATTATGGAAAAGCATAGTTTGTATCAGACTTGGTTATGCTGATACAGCTTATCTCAGTCCCGGGTATTAGGTGGTGTCAGCCCTCGCGCTGCTTCCAGTGACCCATTTCAGAATGACAGAGCTCCTTGCGGTCCAATTCCGAGGTCACTGGGCATTGTCTGGCCCCGCCTAAAGATAGAGCAAGAACCAGACGGGTTCTCGACCTATCTTTAAACTTCCGATCCCATCAGGCAAAACTGGGACCAGCGTGTAAATTTCTGAATGCTCTATATGATTGAAATTATAAAACTTAACGATATTAAATCCTAAATAATTTACAATCTATTGTACATGATTCCAAAAGTTAATATTTTTTCATCAATAATTTGTTTTGCCCCCATTTTTTTCAGGGAGGGATGCACAAAAAAATAAATACAAATGACTCTATTCAGCTGTAGTACACAGACAAAATTCAATTCCCTTAATCGTGAATTCTGTTCAAGAATGTTAGAACCGCGGAGGAATTTATTCATGAGTTTGGTGCATTTACACTACTAACATGAATATATTTCTTCGTGGTTCTCACATTCATGAACAATTTTCACGATTTCGGGAATTGATTTTTTTTCTGTGTTCACAGATTGAACCCCCGAAACAAAATCAATTTTTAGAGGAAATCAACACAATTTGGTTATTACCGTTTTATGGATTTTTTTTTTTCAAAAACGTCATAAGGTTATTGTTCGTATTTTAAGGAACAAGTTTGCCGAAGACAACATCGAGTTACATTTACATCGAGTTCGAGAAAAATTTTGACGATTTTGAAAAAAAAATCCAAATTTACGAATTCATAAACATAGAGTTACCGGATATGCTTACAAGATTTGTATCAGTGTTATTTATAACATTTTTCTCGCAATTTTTTTTAATAATATTAAATTTTGGAAACTTATGATTGCAAAACGACTGGACAGGTGTATTGAACATGTTAAAACTGTGGCCTGTAATTTCATTTTTTTTAACTTTTTTATTTTTTTGCTCCCCTTGACTTTTGTTAGAGTCGAGGGACATAAACTTCAAAAAACAACGGCCTAAGTTAAAATAAAAATCGCAGGTGATATTTGGCACCATGAAAAAGAGGTTTATTCTCAAAACTTTTCGAGGTTTATTGAAATATTTCGTCGAGGAGTTTAATGCATCTTTTTATTTTGAAGATTTTTTTAATTATAAATGATAATTCTTCAGAAAAGTCGCTAAAAGTCGATGGATTTATTTACATATCAATTTTTTAACTACAAGAACTTCGCCGCCCTGGGCTCCTAAGTGTTTGAGTACGGCACGGAGCGACGGCGCCGGATTCCCATATTTACACTTAGAATTTTAGAGCGCCCGCCGCGGGATTCGAACCTGCAACCTCTGGATTGTGAGTCCAGTGCGCGGTCCGATTGATCCACATGGGCGGGACGCAATTCAGCGTCCAACTTCTTTTAATAATAACAGTCGAGTTTTGCTCTATTAATTTTTGTTTCAAAGACATGCTCAATAAAAAAAGAGGTTTTTTTGGAAAATTGACGAAAATCGCAAAACTTTGGGGCGGTGCCGTGTTTTAATAGATCAATAGCCCCACTAAATTTGAGCATAATTTGAAAAAGTCGATTTCGAATTTGTTGATTTTCGTTTACAGTTGAGGCTAAATGCCCCTAATTTTGAACACCAATAGAACGTTCTCAAACCTAATTTACCAGCATTTTTTTTTTTTTTTTAAATAAATTGATTGATTCGTCCGTACAGGTTTTCATAGAAACTTCGAAGCTGCCCATACAAAGGCTTAGGGGCATATTACGCGGCACACCACTCGAAATCGATTTTGCTGAATTTGAATTGAGAATTGAAATTTTCTCTTGGCGTTAACTATCTAAGTTTTTTTTTCAATAATTTTTGATAAGGGTGTTTCTAGTTAGAGTTTAGTTATTCTCTGGGCGTCAACGATAATAGTTTTTTCAAAATTATCCTATGAGGGTTTGTTTATTAAGAGTTGATTTTTGATTTGGGCGTCAGCGTTCAAAGTTTTTTATGAAGGCGTATTTAGTAAGAGCTGAGTTTTTTCTTGGCGTCAGCGATCAAAGTTATTTTTTAAATATTTTTATGAGGGCGTATTTAGTGAGAGTTGAGTTTTTTTTCTTGGCGTCAGCGATCAATATCGTTTTTTAAATATTTTTATGAGGGCTTATTTAGTAAGAGTTGAGTTTTTTTATTGGCTTCAACGATCAAAGTTTTTTTTTAGATATTTTTATGAGGGCGTATTTAGTAAGAGCTGAATTTTTTTTATTGGCGTCAGCGATCAAAGTTTTTTTTTAAATATTTTTATGAGGGCGTATTTAGTGAGAGTTGAGTTTTTTTATTGGCTTCAACGATCAAAGTTTCTTTTAAATATTTTTATGAGGGCGTATTTAGAAAGAGCTGATTTTTTTTTCTTGGCGTCAGCGATCAAAGTTTTTTTTAATATTTTTATGAGGGCGTATTTAGTGAGAGTTGAATTTTTTTGCTTGGCGTCAACGATCAATGTCGTTTTTTAAATATTTTTATGAGGGCGTATTTAGTGAGAGTTGAATTTTTTTTCTTGGCGTCAGCGATCAATGTCGTTTTTTAAATATTTTTATGAGGGCGTATTTAGTGAGAGTTGAGTTTTTTTATTGGCTTCAACGATCAAAGTTTCTTTTAAATATTTTTATTGGGTTCAACGATCAAAGATTTTTTAAAATATTTTTATGAGGGCGTATTTAGTAAGAGCTGGGTTTTTTTTCTTGGCGTTAGCGATCAAAGTTTTTTTTGAAATATTTTTATGAGGGCGTATTTAGTGAGAGTTGAGTTTTTTTTCTTGGCGTCAGCGATCAATATCGTTTTTTAAATATTTTTATGAGGGCGTATTTAGTAAGAGTTGAGTTTTTTTTATTGGCTTCACCGATCAAAGTTTTTTTTAAATATTTTTATGAGGGCGTTTTTAGTAAGAGCTGAATTTTTTTTCTTGGCGCCACCGATCAAAGTTTTTTTTTAAATATTTTTATGAGGGCGTATTTAGTGAGAGTTGAGTTATATTCTTGGCTTCAACGATCAAAGTTTCTTTTAAATATTTTTATGAGGGCGTATTTAGAAAGAGCTGATCTTTTTTTCTTGGCTTTAACGATCAAAGTTTTTTTTTTAATATTTTTATGAGGGCGTATTTAGTGAGAGTTGAGTTTTTTTTCTTGGCGTCAACGATCAATGTCGTTTTTTAAATATTTTTATGAGGGCGTATTTAGAAAGAGCTGATCTTTTTTTCTTGGCTTTAACGATCAAAGTTTTTTTTTTAATATTTTTATGAGGGCGTATTTAGTGAGAGTTGAGTTTTTTTTCTTGGCGTCAACGATCAATGTCGTTTTTTAAATATTTTTATGAGGGCGTATTTAGTGAGAGCTGAGTTTTTTTTATTGGCTTCAACGATCAAAGTTTCTTTGAAATATTTTTATGAGGGCGTATTTAGAAAGAGCTGATTTTTTTTTCTTGGCGTCAGCGATCAAAGTTTTTTTTTGAAATATTTTTATGAGGGCGTATTTAGTGAGAGTTGAGTTTTTTTTATTGGCTTCAACGATCAAAGTTTCTTTTAAATATTTTTATGAGGGCGTATTTAGAAAGAGCTGATTTTTTTTTCTTGGCGTCAGCGATCAAAGTTTTTTTTATATTTTTATGAGGGCGTATTTAGTGAGAGTTGAATTTTTTTGCTTAGCGTCAACGATCAATGTCGTTTTTTAAATATTTTTATGAGGGCGTATTTAGTAAGAGTTGAGTTATTTTCTTGGCTTCAACGATCATAGTTTTTTTTTAATATTTTTATGAGGGCGTATTTAGTGAGAGTTGAGTTTTTTTCTTGGCGTCAACGATCAATGTCGTTCTTTTAATATTTTTATGAGGGCAAGTTTAGTAAGAGTTGAGTTTTTTTTATTGGCTTCAACGATCAAAGTTTTTTTTAAATATTTTTATGAGGGCGTATCTAGTGAAAGTTGAGTTTTTCTATGGGAATTAGCGATCAAAGTCCTTTTTAAACATGTTTATGATGGCGTATCTAGTGATAGTGATGTTTTTCTTTAAGTGTTAGTTATGTAGAAGGCTTCATCCATCTACATCACTTTTTTTTAATGTCTATAATTTTCCATGAGGGCGTATCTAGAGTCTAGATGTGGATGATCAAAAAAAATGGCGGCCCTTCGGGCCGTGTTTTTTTTGGGGCGTTAGGGGTGTAAGCCATTTTTTCCATGGGGGGTGTTGAACACCCATAACACCCCCCTTAGATACGGCCCTGATGCTTTAATATGATTAAAAAGCTTAAATCTGTTGTGAAAAGTCTAAAAAAATCTTCAATGGCTCCGAATTTGACATGATACAGATAAAATACAGATTTATTTTTAAGAAAATACAGATTTCCCATAAAATAATCTGGCAACGTTGATCCAATTACTGCCAAAATCCTAATTACAAGTGCCAGAATCCATATTCCATCTATTGAAAAATAAAAGGCTGTTAAAGTTGTTATGTTTCAGGCATAACCGAAATCACAAAGTCCATCAACAGAAACCAATCAAAAATATCAACATATTGTACACAAACATGCCTAAAACAACTGTTCGACCCATGTATCCAGATTCTCCTAAATTTACGGTATGTTTAAGTCAATCCAGGAAAACTAATGCAAAATAAGAGAAAATTATATACAATCAAAGAGCAACTTAAACAAATTCCATAATAATCGAAGCAAATAAATCTAAATTTAAAAAGAAGCATCTTTTTAGAATTTGTATCAGCATTGCGAAAAAAACGGAAAAAAATAATCAAAATACATGAAAAATAAATGCTAACATAAAGTTTAATTAGGTTGAGTTACAGCAAAAATGCAAATAAAACTGTTGTTAAATATTACTCGAGAACGAGATCAAAGCAATAAAAATAAGGTAAACTATTCAAACATTAATCAAAATTCTGCCCAATTCAGGTGACATTAAAACAAAGTTATGCCTAATGTTCTGCAATAATTCGAAAGCTTTTCATCGTAATTAATCGCACTTATGCAAAAAAAGGCAGAATTAGAGCAAATTTAAAACAGACAGCAGGCAATATTCATTAAAAAAATAAAACAAAATTGAATAAATTTAATTATGGAAACAAGTCAAATCAAAACAGATTTTTTGAAGATTTAAACAATAAAAAAAACCTTAAGCTTAATAAAAATAAAATTTTACAAGGCAAGGCCTCATTTAAAAATAATGTTACCTATAAAATGCTGAAAACTGGAAATATGTTATCGAAAACAAGTTGATATTACACATTTAAAAAGCAGATTTTACTTTTTTTTGTTATTAAATATGAACTAATTTTGATGTCATTTATTGTGTTAAAACGGAATAAAAATAAAATTTAAGCGAAATGTAATTAAATGAAAAGTAATTCCTAGGAAATTTTAAGGCACATTGAAACTAAAAAATAAATAAATTGAAAATCGAAGCTGTCCCTTAAACATAGCGCAACAAAAACTTAATCAAAACGGAATTCAGGCAAAATATTAGCAGGCAATTAAAAATAACTTCAAACTGTTTTCATCAATTACATCAACTTTATTAATCAATGTAATAATCAGATTGATGTAGATTCCCTTAATTTTCACTTGGAAAATGAAATCTAGAATTCATCATGTAGTTATATTTTACAAATGAATGAATAAATATTTTATAAAAAAAACTACATGAAAAAAACTTAATGAAAATAAACGTTGAATGTTCTTTCATCACTATCTTTTGACCTCGTTGACCTCGTGATTATTTTTTTTTTTGTAAAGCCACTACACAGAAAAAGTTGATTTTTAGAAGGTTGCAAATGTGGTAGGTTAAATATAACCTCTTTTTTGAGTAACATAAAAATTGTCTTAAAATGTGAACCTGATAAAAATTCACCAGTTTCTGATGCAATGTTACACTTTTTTTTACACAAAATCTGTCATCATATCCTGATCAATATTAATTTTTTTTTTTAATTTCTGTGTACTGGCCCGAGGCCAATTCGTCCATACATCAATTTTAAAAGAAGAAAGAAAAATCAAAAACTTCAGGTGTTTTTAAAGAATATTCGCATGAATTTACGCTGTTAGAATTTAGTTCTGAAATTTGAAAAAATAATCAAATTGGGCAGACTAGGAGCAAAAGTATTTCATATTTAACAAGCAACGTTCATAATTATTGTAGAAAATTATTGTTTTTAATGTTTTCAATTCAAGAACTTACAAGATCAAAAAAAATCAAGACTGTAAAAAAAAACGTTACCTTATCCACCAAAAGGGGGTTGAGCCTTCCTCATAAGAGCCTTGCAACCACACAGTACGAAAGCATTGGCTAATGCTTAATTAGTCATATTTGTCAAAGGTGGCAGCACTCAAATGACACAGTAACAAATTGTGTAAATTTGGAAGGTGTAATTTTAGAAGGTTGAATATTACCTCTTTTATGATGTAATTTTACCTCTATTTAGACTGAAAATATGACATTACTGAAAAGAGGTAAAATCACACATTTTCAGAGGTAAAATTACACATTTATTCTGACATAAAATATGTAACCCTTCCCAGATGTAACATTACCATATTTTTTTTTACTGTGTATGACAAATTTAATGAACCATTTCAAAGCACTGATGCAGTGTTTGTGTGTTTGCATTGTGCGAACAGCTATCCGTCGGAGCTTTAAAATTATGTAATTTTTTGTAGAAATCATAACAGTTTTTTGAACATAACTTGAAAAGTTAATTTTTCGAGTGATTTTGTAGCCTTTTCTCGGTAAGGTGAGAAAGGCAAAAAAGAAAAACTTCCCCGCGGCAGCACCACCGGGAAAGCATTCGGCACTCAAAGGGGGTGGGCAATTTTTCATCTGCAACTCTTTGACTCCTGGGCTCAGTCCACCCACACACGTACACACATGTACAGAGACCGATGGCCTGGTCACCACCGCCGGGAGCGAAAAAAACGCGTGGGCGTTGAGTTGGGTTTCAGTAATGTGAGCTTGGTCAAATGTGAAAGTTTTGCACGTGAATGAAAAAAAAAGATCCCTCCAAACACAAAATGTTGCTTTTGCTTTCCCAACCACCGGAAACGCGCGGAAATTGATGGGTGTGATTTTTCAACCACGACTGCGGATTCATTTTTTTCTCTCTCCTACACTACGATGATGATATTGTGGGTTGATTTTGGTGGGTTAGTTGTGAAGAAGAGATTTGTGTAGTCTCATAGAAGATTTTGACAAAAATAAAAACTCATTGGAAATATTATAAAGAAAAAAAAACTCAATTATCTTCATCGTACTCACAACCAAAATGGCAACTGGGAATTGCGAAAATATAAACCATAATTTTGATAACTCAATTCCGTTACGACGACGGATGTGCAACCAACTGTAAATTCTTGCGGCTTTCCACCAACAACAAAAAAGGAAAAAGTTTGCCAAAAGCTTCTGCTGCTCGAAATTGTACCAGATTACGATAATTAATTTGATAAAACTTTTAATAATTCATTTCCTCGCACCCAAGCCCACTCACTGCGCAAGTGGCACTCGGAAAATGCCTTTTGAGCAAAGAAAACGCAAGCAAACGCGCCACGCCACCAAGTTATCGTTATTAAAACGTTTAATTACACTCAATTTCGGTACATTAGCTGCGAGCAGAGCAAAACGTCAGCGCACGAGATTTGAAGAGAGAGGTTGGGGTTGACGATCGGGGAGGGGTGGACACACTTCCGGCGTCAAAAGGGGGAGGGGGAGATGGGAAACAGACGAGACAGTAAAAACAAAAGCACTTTTTCCATTAAAACTTTTGCTCCGATTAACGAACTTTGAGCGATTAGTGAGTGGGAAATTTTCTTCACTTCCTCGCTCTTTCCCCGACTCATCACTAATTTTGCTTGCACGCCGGTTAAGGCCGGGCTCTTCATTTACCAGGTTTGTATTAAGAGTGTGGGGTTTTGTTGTAACATGGTGCAAACTTAACCATTTTCAGAAAATTGCTTCAGCAAAAATAAAAACCATGTTACAACAAAACAGTAATTTTAGCTTTTAAATTTACTTCAATCAAAAAATATGCTATCAAAAGAAGTTTTTGATTTTTTTACAAATTTATTCATTCATTTGTTGTCTCTATCTTTGTTGTCGTTTCTTGTCATTTTCGATGGCATTTTGAGAGTGACTAAAAGTCGAATTCAAAACTTTTTCTTCACGATAACTCGTGATGTTTATAAGCAAACCCCTTATGTTTATATATCAACATTTTTGTAATTGTCTGCTCTACACCTTTGTAAAAATTTAATACACTCTAAAAACTTACCCTGCAAAGTTAGAAAAAACACGAAATTTTGAAATGAAAAGTTTTGCTCTAAATGAAAAAATACCCTTCTGGTTCAATGAAGATTCGAAAAGTACATTAAATTTCCCTTAAAATGACACGTTCCAAAAAATTTACAGTTGAGTAACGAAAAATGGCAGGGTTTTTAAAACTTATTCAGTGTTTTCTTTTTATTGAAAAATACGTTTTTTCTTAATTTTGATTAAATTATCAAATCGGGCGTCCAATTTTACATAAAAGTACCCTTGACACCAAATTTCTATCTCATCACCGTTTCTGGCAGCTAATTTTTGAATAACGCCTCTTTTGTCGCATGTTCAGAAATGAAAGGGGTCGTACCGCCCCTCCGTCACTAGATATCAAAATACGGACCTCGGATTCGTGATCAGGGACAAAAGTTAACAAAGTTTCACGAAAGTCGAAGAGGAGTCGGGGCAACTTTTCCCGATTTTGTGAGAGTTGGTAGAGAATTGCCCTAATATAAATCTAAAATTAACTAAACTTGCACATTTTCATTGAAAAAACTTGTAAAATCCTATCGATTAATAATTTAGAATACGCATATCCATTTTAAATCAAAAAAGTACTTTTTGATCTTATCACAAATTGTGAATAATGGGATTTGGATATTTTGCAAAGTTTTGATTGTGACATAACTATTTTGTCAAGAGATGAATTCGTACAAATTACAAATCTTTTTTAAAAATAAAATAAATGTTGTGATGTTAAAAGCAATTTGTTTTTCAGAATCAGACTATTCGTAGAAGCAAAATGGTTTTTAATATGAAAAAAAACAAGTTCCCGGGCAGACGGTAATAAAAAAAATTCATGCCATTTCAATAACAAATACTGTTAAAATAACAGAATGTGTTATGGAATCTTCTTGAAAAATCCATTTTTGCATAAGAGTTTAATAACAGTTTTTGTTATCATAACAAAATTTGTTATTGGTCTGATATTGGTTGAAAGCCAAAACAACTTGGGAATAACATTTTTTGTTATGGAAGAATACCGCCAACTGTTATTGGGATGATCGGATTAGTTGTTAAAATAACAAAAAATAATAACAAAGATTTGTTCGAAGAATAACTGAAAATGTTTCAAGTCTGTTATTACAATAACAATCCAATAACAAAAAAATCATAACGACGAATAACAAATCTTGTTATAAATAACATAACATGTTATTGGCCTAGTATTTTCAAATATCAAAAAATGTTATGCCCAAGTTATTTCCGTCTGCTCGGGTTATACTGAATTTTAATAAGTTTTGAAACTTTTTAATCAATTAACTGATTTTGATTTTGATTTGAATTAACATTTGAAATAACCTTCCTTAAATCGATTTTAAACAACCAAATCAACTTGGAATCAATAAGAAAAAAAGTAACATTCAAAATCCCTCCGATTATTTTAAATAACAATTTAATTAAACAATTTTTTAAAGCACTATTTGAAAAAATATTTTTGTTTTAAATACATTGAAATCCTATCAATGTTATCCCGGTATACCGCACGTGAAGATTCGAACATCTGTATTTCTTGAAGGAATATTTAGATCAATTTTTTATCTTTAACAAAGTTGTAGATATTGATGAGGAATTTTCAGAAAAAAAAGTAGGTTCACGGAAAATAAATTGCCCATTCTTAAATTAACTTTTTTTAAAAACTGAATCAATCTCCCAAATTTTTTTGGGATTTTTTTATTTTTGAAAAGCTTCGATAAGTTGGTGGGGTCAAAACCCTGCATGTTTAAAGCCACATATAAGTAAGTACAAAAATTTTGACGCCATTTTATGATTTGTTGAATATACAGTCAAACCTCGCATAAGAGCGCCTCGCATATGCAACTGTGCATATACGAGTCATTCCACCTGATTCGGTTTTGTCGCAAGAGTTGCATATGCGAGGTACAGGGCTTATTGGATTTTGGGTATATGGGAGACATGGCCTATATTTTTATAAAAAATCATCTTAACTATACAAATTTATAGTGTTTTGGAATCGTTATGAAGTCAGCTATACAGCTACACCAAATTTACAAGGTTCACGATGTTCTAGGTCATCCGAAACTTCCTCAAGTTAAGGCCTATGTGTTCACCGCCGTACAAGTATGAGGTAGGCGATTGTGACTGTGGTTTTTGACCTCAGATCATATCCGGATAGCCTCAGGAAGGTTCAGGGACTAGTCTACCGATTTGTGGTGATGTTCTGGGTCTCCTGTAGAGTCCTGGGAGATACGGCCGATGGGTCTACCGCCGTAACAAGATAGAGGTCGTAGGTTTTTGACCTCAGATCATATCCATGTAGCCTCAGGGAGATTCAGGGACTAGTCTACCGATGTGTGGTGATGCTCTGGGTCTTCTGTAGAGTCCCGGGAGTTACGGCCGATGAGTCTACCACCGTAACAAGATAGAGGTCAGTGGTTTTTGACCTCAGATCATATGCAGGTAGCCTCAGGGAGGTTCAGGGACTAGTCTACCGATGTGTGGTGATGCTCTGGGTCTTCTGTAGAGTCCCGGGAGTTAGGGCCGATGAGTCTACCGCCGTAACAAGATAGAGGTCAGTGGTTTTTGACCTCAGATCATATGCAGGTAGCCTCAGGGAGGTTCAGGGACCAGTCTACCGATGTGTGGTGATGCTCTGGGTCTTCTGTAGAGTCCCGGGTGTTACGGCCGATGGGTCTACCACCGTAACAAGATAGAGGTCGGAGGTTATTGACATCAGATCATATCCATGTAGCCTCAGGGAGGTTCAGGGACTAGTCTACCGATGTTTGGTGATGTTCTGGGTCTTCTGTAGAGTCCCGGGTGTTACGGCCTATGGGTCTACCGCCGTAACAAGATAGAGGTCGGAGGTTTTTGACCTCAGATCATAACTAGGTAGCCTTAGGGAGAATCAGGGACTAGTCTACCGATGTGTGGTGATGTTCTGGGTCTCCTATAGAGTCCTAGGAGTTACGGCCTATGGGTCCACCGCCGTAACAAGATAGAGGTCGGAGGTTCTAAGTCATCTGTAGAGTTCTGGAAGTTACGGACCTCCCTGAGGCTATCTGGATATGATCTGATGTCAATAACCTCCGACCTCTATCTTGTTACGGTGGTAGACCCATCGGCCGTAACTCCCAGGACTCTACAGAAGACCCAGAGTATCACCACACATCGGTAGACTAATCCCTGAACCTCCCTGAGGCTACATGGATATGATCAGAGGTCAAAAACCTCCGACCTCTATCTTGTTACGGCGGTAGACCCATAGGCCGTAACACCCGGGACTCTACAGAAGACCCAGAACATCACCACACATCGGTAGACTAGTCCCTGAACCTCCCTGAGGCTACATGGATATGATCTGATGTCAATAACCTCCGACCTCTATCTTGTTACGGTGGTAGACCCATCGGCCGTAACTCCCAGGACTCTACAGAAGACCCAAACATCACCACACATCGGTAGACTAGTCCCTGAACCTCCCTGAGGATACATGGATATGATCTGAGGTCAAAAACCTCCAACCTCTATCTTGTTACGGCGGTAGACCCATAGGCCGTAACTCCCGGGACTCTACAGAAGCCCCAGAACATCACCACACATCGGTAGACTAGTCCCTGAACCTCCCTGAGGCTACCTGCATATGATCTGGGGTCAAAAACCACTGACCTCTATCTTGTTACGGTGGTAGACCAATCGGCCGTAACTCCCAGGACTCTACAGGAGACCCAGAGTATCACCACACATCGGTAGACTAGTCCCTGAACCTCCCTGAGGCTACCTGGATACGATCTGAGGTAAAAAACCTCCGACCTCTATCTAGTTACGGCGGTAGACCCATATGCCGTAACTCCTGGGACACTACAGAAGACCTAGAACAGCACCACATACCGGTAGACTAGTCCCTGATCCTCCCTGAGGCTATCTGGATATGATCTGAGGTCAAAAACCACAGTCACAATCGCCTACCTTATACTTGTACGGCGGTGAACACATAGGCCTTAACTTGAGGAAGTTTCGGATGACCTAGAACATCGTAAACCTTGTAAATATGGTGTAGCTGTATAGCTGACTTCATAACGATTCCAAAACACTATAAATTTGTATAGTTAGGATGATTTTTTATAAAAATATAGGCCATGTCTCCCATATAGCCAAAATCCCATAAGCCCTGTACCTCGCATATGCGTGATTCGCATAAGAAACCCCCATATGAGTTGCATATGCGAGGTTTAACTGTATTGTGTTTTGGTGATATTGAATTAGCATTCAAAAAGTTTGCACTTTACAATTATTTTTGATAAAATGTATCATTTTTCAGTTATAGCCGTTTTTAGCCTAATTTATGGTACAAATTTTTTTTTTTAGATAAGGTGCAATTTTTTCTCAATCTCTGAAAATATTTGTTCGAATAACTAAATATATGCTCGATAATTTACGTTTTAAGACTTTCAAAATCGGACAATTTGTTGCTTAGATAAATCCTTGAAAAGAATAAAATATGATAAATCTAAATGTTTCTAAGTGTCATCCAATTAGACTTCATTTTTTCAAAAGAAAAAGACAACTCGGCAATCATTTAGCGGATTTGCTTTTTTGTAAGACATTTGTAGAATTTTCAGATTTTTCTAATGTTTTGAAATGAAAATGAAGTTTTTACTTGATTAAATAATTATTTCGTCGGTTGTGTGCTTTTTCGGTTTCGGTCAGTCGATTCCATAATTTAACCGGAAATCAGGATCCTTGACAAAAGTTTCTAATATTGTGGATATTCTGGATACTGCCAATAATTGCTGAAAAAAATCACTAGTAAATACCTAAAATAAATCAAATCTGCAGACACCCTGTCTGTTCGGTCACCACTCCCCACTCCTGGAGGGTGTACTTGGCTAAAGGATTCTCCTCGGCAGGCGGCAGTCTATTCATTACCACCGGTTAATTGCTCCAGAGGACTACTCAACTCCACTCAAGTTGCTGGCCCCAACTGAATCCTTCAACTTTCAAGGTCCCCCTCCGTAACAGTGCTGCTACAAATTGATGTTGAACCAAGCAGAACATGATAGCAGTTGGGGAAATTTCAATTTGTTTAAATACCATTTTTCACTCTCCAGCCCCACGCCACGCCACGCCGACCACCCGACAAGGCAGGCAATCATGTTTTTCGTCGAAAAGTTTGAACCTACTTCTTGCCTTGCCTTCCTGATATCGGTTGGGCGAGTGTTTCACCCGGGTTGAGTTAATCTAGTGTGAATAATGGTCCAGGTGAAATGGGAGAGAAGCATCGATTCACCCTTCGAGAGAGAAAAAAATCGTCTCGTGAAATAAAAAGAAAATCCATCAAAAACATGGAAAGCAACATCATTCGAGTTTTTGAGCCCCTCTCCAGAAGAAAATCTACCTGTGTACCCAGGACTTTAGGTTGCCCCTAACTGGAGAGGGGGACGGGAAGAAAATCTCTCCCGGCTAAAATTTATGATAGTTGTTAGCAGAGTGAAAACTCTTGTAAGCACTCTTGGGGAAAAGTTTTATTTTTTCCCTTTTAAAATTCTTCCTTGTCTTCAAAGCAACTCTCTGTTGTGAGTGTGTTGTACTCTTAGGGAGATTGTTAGGGAACTATGCTCTGCTACATTTTTCGCTGCTGAGATGCACACAAGCAGCACTTTCTTTTCCCCTTTGTACGCTGAGACTTTTAATTGAGCACTAACAACGGTTCACACTTTGTCACCATTGTGTGAAATGTGTTACAAGGTTTGCACCATAAAGTGAAAGAAAGTAAGCCTGTAATGTAGGAAATTGTGACAGGAAATCACTTGATTTGTCCCAAACAGATGCTACTAAGAATTTTAGTTAAAAATTTACAAATCTAATATATATTTTTAAATAAAGCTAAAAAGTGACGTTTCGGATAAAATCAAAAGTTAAATTAAATAAATATTGCAATCCATAAAAGCACCAGCTAAAAAAAAGCCTTTATTTTATTTTTCAAAATATAATACTACTTGCATGAACAAAGTTGCTAATAATTAATCCAAAAATAACGAAATAATTTTATAATTTGGTCTAAAACATAACAGAAAGTGCGCCCATCTTGGGATTTCGTCGGGCACAATTCCGGGAATTTTCCTAAAAAAAAATTCCAGAATTCTGAATTCTTTTCATTTTGTCCCGGTTTTTCCGAAATTGAAAAATAATAATTCATATTTTGGTCTGTAAATTCAGATGTTTGAAAATAGTGGAACAGCTTAATAATAAGCTATCAAAAGGATTTTATAAGTATAACCATTTCAGCATAAATTTGGCTTTTTACAGAAAATTTATTAAATTTTAGTACACAGATTCGTAAAATGACTGTTTCTGGTTATAGGTTATTTTTTTATATTTGCATTTATTGATGTATTTTTAATTCGAGATAAATCTACCGATATTTTTTTTCCTTTATGCGAATCAGGACAAATGTAACGATTTGGGACAGCTCTTAAAGCTATATTTTGAACATTTTTTTGATATTTTCGATTGATTTCGGTTAAAACAGGGACAGAACAACAAAATCAAATCACCAATTTATATACTGTAAAATTTTCTGTGCCGCAGCTGCTGGTAGTTACTTAAACAAACATAAAAGAAAATTTGAGAAATATTTAGAAATAACACCAAATTCTTAACTCATATAAAATTTTAAGTTAACTAAACCCGAGCAGACGGAAATAACTTGGGACTAACATTTTTTGATATTTGAAAATACTAGGCCAATAACATTTTATGTTATTTATAACAAGTTTTGTTATTCACCGTTATGATTTGTTGGTTATTGGATTGATATTGTAATAACAGACTAATAACATTTTGAGTTATTCTTCGAACAAATCTTTGTTATTCTTTTTTGTTATTTTAACAACTAATCCGATCATCCCAATAACACTTATAGTTATTGTTCCATAACAAAAAATGTTATTCCCAAGTTGTTTTGGTTTTCAACCAATACCAGACCAATAACAATTTTTTTATGATAACATAAACTGTTATTAAACTCTTATGCAAAAATAGATTTTACAAAAATATTCCATAACACTTTTGATATTTTAACAGTATTTGTTATTGAAATGGCATGAATTTTGTTTTAACCGTCTGCCCAGGAATGGTTTCTTATTCATTTCTTAATTTTGTTTTTTTTTTCATACATTATCAAAGAGATATTTTTTATTTAGGTTTTACAGTCATTAACAAGCAAAATAAATATGTTTATTAGAAACTTATTCAGACTAAACCACACTTGATTTTTTTAAAGTTAATTCAAATCCAAAGCAAAACAAAGTTCATAACAATGTCCAATTTTAATTGTTTTTAAACTATTTAAAAACTGTTGTCCCTGTTCTGATTGTAATCCAGAAAATCACCAGTTAATGGTAATTAACTAATTCTATGAATTTAAGCATTAAAAACATAATAAATGTATTGAAAATGGATGCTGTGTCCTTAAAAATATCCCAGGATCCCGGATTTCATAATTTTATAATTTATTATCATGGGCAAAAAAACAAGTTTTATAGCCGAATTTTAAAAATTGTATAATCAAAAAGTATCAAAAACTGCTTTATACCTTATTACCGTTAAACTACTGCTATAATTTGCAAAATATCATTTAATATAATACACTTTTTTTTCTGGAGTTTCAAACCTTTTTCCAAGCTATGAACACAAAATTGTAGATTTGTTGACAGATCAAAAAGCCATTTTTTTATCTGAATATCTGATATTGTTGTAAAGTTAGGGAAACAAAATTATATAATATCTACATTTGTTTTGGCCTAAGTTATATGGTAAGCACCCGATTTGTTATGGAGTGATATGGACATGTTTTATGTTATATGTTTCTAAAATTCAATATATTCAATAATAAGCAAACAAAAACGGTATAAGTTTGATAGTATCACTTTTTATTCACTTTTTTATGAAAATAATACAAGTTCAAAAAAAATATCAAGCAGATGCAAATTTATTCTAAATTGCGCCCACTTTCCGGGCCTAAGCGCCAGGCACAACAAATATAAAAACTAAATTTATCATTAGACACGCTGGAAACCTAAAATGTGGAAAAATTTAAGCAAAAATCAATTTATCAATGAAATTCTTAAAAAATCAATGGGGATTCTCGAGGTGATAAAAAAATATCTAAATTTATTTTTTCTCGGAAATTTATCTTTATTTTAATATGAAACGCAAGTTTATACCAATAATGAATTCAATCAAACGCCAGAGTAGCTCGATTTTAGTGCCCAATTTGTATCATTTTGCAAAATGAATGCCTTATTGTTATCAATACACTCATAAAGCAAATTGGCTGCTCATGTTGCCTTTGCCAGCTCCTAAGAAGTATCGTTTCGTTTCATTTTTATGTCTTATTTTTTATCCCTTTTTTCGACAACGAAGCATTTTTTCCTGTGCCAAGATGCCTTCGCCTTTTACCGTTGAACCCCATCAATAATATCCCAGCGCAAAAAAATGGCAGCAGCTCATACAATAAGCAATAAATATGAAACTGTAGACACACGCGCGAGTGCTCCCCGAAATGTATATTCAAATTACCCGTTCGTTCTCGGATCCTTGATTAAGGAGCAAAAAGAGGAGCGTAATACACGTATATATTGTATACAAACAAATTGATACACACGTGTGTGTGTATGTAGGATGTGCGTGTACCCTTGGTACGGCATCATAAAAGCTTTTTTTTGTGAGCCTGGGGTGCGTTTTCCAGCGGAACGCTGGCTAATGAAAAAAATTCAATAAAACATCCATAAATTTATATTTATTTTCCAATAAAAGGCTCACCGGGCGCTGCTGCTGTAGGTTTGGCATCGTCCCTGTCGTCACCGGTGTGCTGTTGAGCTGAAAGCGGCACGCCAGGATCACTGATCAAGGATGCTGCTGCTGCAGTGTTCAAGGGGATATGAATGAAAATTGTCAACGTTGGTTGGCAAAGCACAAATTGAATTCCTGTGGCGTGGAAACTGAGTGGTGTGCTACTACCTGGTGAGAGATAGGAAAACTGATATTGACTAGATTGAGTGAACATTGCCACTTTAAGATTGCAGGAAATGGGGTTCAATATAGTTTTTGCCATTAATTCTTTGATCTGAATATAAATAATAGTAGTTTATGCAATAAGTTTCAAAAAGAAGATTTTTTCAGCACGAGTCGTACATTTATCCAACGAGGTTCACCGAGTTGGATAAATATGACGACTGCTGAAAAAATCAAGTTTGGCCACGAGTTCTATATAACATTTTTTTTGCAATTCCGAAAAACACCCTTTGAGTGAAGTTATAAGTCAAATGTTCATGTTTTTGTCAATTAATCGTTCAAATCAATTTTTTTTTGAAAAGTATTACATTTCGATACAAATGCTGAAAAGTTCAACTTTTCGGCATCCAATTCAGTGCTGAAAAGAAGAATTTTCAGCATTTATTTTGAAAAGTTTTACAATTCGATTTTGTTTTTTTGGCTTTTTCATCGTTCAAGAATGACAGGAAAATTGAGTGTTTCACGACGGATTTGCAAAAATAACTTTTCAACATTTGATTCATATTTTATTGAAATAAACGTTGAACAGCCATTTCTGTACAGAAAAATATCACTTTTTTGTATCATCAGCATCTTAACACCTAAACTCCCAAGCTCGAAAAAAGGGTGAATTTGTTTAAAATTTGCTCATTTTTTTTAGCTTGGAAATTTGGGTTTTAATTAAATTTTTATGAACACGATTTTAAAAAACGTTTAGGCACATTATTAGAATTTGTTCAACAAAGTTAGTTTATTGCAGTCTGTATTCAGAAAAAAAATATCTTCTCCTTTCATTTTTTTTCACACAAAATCAAGAAACAACAAAATAATGATTTCCGAAAAAAAGTATTTTATTGAATAAAATGTAGAATCGTAAAAAAAATAAGAATATTTTTAACACGTTTAGTTTTTAAATGAAAATCAAATAGTACACTTTCATGCCTCAAGCAACTCTTAAAATATTTTATTTTTATTTTGAGCCATACTTCCGTGAATTCTTGTACAATTTGAAATATTTTACTATAGCGTAACTTTAATCATAATGAAATTTGAATTATTTCATTAAATTTTAAGTATTCAAAATTAAACAATAAAATTTCCAAATATCCAAGTAACAGTACCGTAAACTGGGGTGACATTGATAGCCCGGGGTGACATTGATAGAAATTTGATTTGGCCACTAATTTTGATGCATCCAATATAAAACTCACATTTTTGCATATATGTTCGATAATAAGTTATCCCTCAATGCTTACATACTCAAAATTGTCAAAAATCTTGAGCTATGAATTTGAAGGGCATTTCAAAAACCTATCAAAGTCACCCCAGTTTACGGTACATAATTCTTCATTAAATGAAAGGTTAAATGAGGAATCTACTTTTTAATATTTGCTTGACTCGGCCAAAACTTCGTCGGGGGATTCTTTATGATCAAAGAAGACATTTTGCATAAATAGTTCATCCATTGGAGTCGTCATACAATTTTAACAGTTTTCCTTAAAGAAAATGATCTCTAAATATTTAAAAAAAAACTGTATGACATCAGGCCGACTTACATTAGAGTTTACCTGACTTTGCTAGAAATCGGTCCGATATCATGTAGTAAAAATGAAAACGTGGAATTTTACATGTGGACGTGTGGACAAAATGCATAGCCCTAGCTAAGAGTGTGTTAACTGATTTTCTAAATTATTTAAAAAATAAACAATGGAAATAAGAAATTTAAAAAACTGCTTTTTAAATGAAATGAAAATTTTTTTTTTTCAAAAACGTTGAAAATGGTCTCATTTTTTCCATTTTTTTAGATTTGTTAGAATAAAATTAAAGAAAAAAAACTTTAAATTTTTTAATCAAAATTTACCTCTAAATTAGTTTTCAAGAGTTCATTCCAGGTAAATTATAGTTTATTTAAGGTTTTTTTTATAATGTAGGTAATCTCATTTTAGCAACTATCCGCAACTATGATTATCAATGTGAAAAAATAAACCTAGGTATGTGAAATTTTTCGATCATTTGAAAAAGATATTTTCACAATTTCTAAGTTAACTCTTACTTTTCAAAAGGAACAAGATTTTATAAGATTTTCGAAGTTAAAGAATTTTGCTGGCTTCAAAATCTTTCATAGTCTTTTTATTATTTTTTTGGTTTCATTCAAAAATCAAAATGTAGAAATTTTCAACTTTTCTTCAAACAATATTTTATTTTTTTTATAAATGGGATATTCTTTATGATAGTTTCACTTGTTTTTCTTAATAGTCCTTATCATTTATTACCTAAAACTTTTTCAACCTACAGTTTTTCGAATAATTTGCATTCCATTTTTTCATGCAGCTACAATGTTTCATGCGGACTTGGATTGACGAAGTTTTTTTCTGGTGACCATCTTAAAGCAGCGCGCAAAATCTTACTCAAGATTTATATTGTTAGGCGATTTCAAATATTCTTAAATACCTAAGGTAAATTTGCCGTTATATCTTCAAATGGAGAAGTTTGATGATGATAGCTCAACAATAATAAAAAAGAGCTATTTAAATAACTTTTTTATCCCAAAGTTACAAACTTTTTATCCGTAAACCCAACTTTTAACTTGTTTACAAAAACTCCAAACGTTTAACTTTGCTTCAACAACCAGCAAATTAAAACCATTCCCATCGAAAACTTTTTCAAACGGTCATTTTCCTCCAACGTTCAGTGTTTCATCAATTTTCGAGCCGTATCCCATCGACAGATAATCTAATCACTTGTGAAAGTTCACTTCCTGGCACCAGCACACAACTCAGCCACGCGCGCGCCGCCCAAATCCAACTTTGGCACTTTGGGCATCGGCGGAAATTAGGCCCAGTCAGTCAGTGCTAAGTGAAAATATTCTTATCGGCCTAAACAATTTTCCACATCGTTGGACCGCTTTAGTCAGGAGAGGCTTTTCCTCTTTCTCTTCACACGCTGGCAATCACTACTGGCAAGGGGGGAATTGGAATTGTGGAAGGGGAAAAGCAAGGAAAAGAGTAAATCCACTATTATTCGAGGGTGTGTGTATTGTAATCAGACTGAGACTAGGCTGCGTTTGGGTTGGAGGAAATACACAGGGTTTTGGGAGGGCTCAGGAATCTATTTTCCGAGGATTGTTTCCTGCCGATAACCGCAGCCTGGGCGGGATTGATGTGCTTCCGTTTGTAACCACAGCAGATAGAAGCACTGCTGAGCTGAGGTTGATAATTGGCAGTGCTTATTGGAGCTCACTGAATCTGGGTGTAAGATCTGATAATTGTTCCCCGACCAGGTTGACTTTCCATCTAATATGCGTCACAGCGTGCAGTACCAAACGTGAATCCATTATTGTAATTCCGAATAAGGTCGTGACTTTTGTCCCAAATGGACCGGAGCCTTTTGATGTCCGGAATATGAATGAGCTGTCGCTTTCCATAACGCACCGAATGAAAGACGCACTCTGAATCCCCAAAAAAGAACTTTCCCTTTTTTCGGACTATTGACAAGGGATTAGTTGCGCCGAGGCCATACTTACACAATGGAACCCCATTCTGTCCCAGAAGCCCCCAGTCCAGCAGCAAAAGTCATTCGTTTCAGACAAAGGAATCAACAAGCTGCCCCAGGAGGCAACTCCACCTTCGAAGCCCAGCCCAGCAGCCTGTCCGCCGTCAAACGCGTTGATAAATTGCTGGAAAATATTACAAATTAGGTTGCCTCACCGTCATCGTCCTAGTGAAAGCGGTGGGCGCTCACACATTCAACACGGTCCCGCCCCCGGGTTCCCGCCATTGGTACGTGATGAAATTTGACAAACAAGGTACAACTTCTTCACCGTTGAACAACTGCCGCTGCTTTGTCGTTTGGTATGCTGGACGCAATGATTAACAGGTTTTTCATTTAGTTTTGGATTTAATCAACGATTAATTCCAATTTTCTTTCAAATTAATCTTTTTAGTTTTGAGTCAGAGTCAAATAGGAGTCGGATGAGTCAAGTCTCTTTTGAGAGCTGGTGGAGGAGTTAGAATTAAAGCAGTTTTGAGGAGCCGAAGTCGGCGTCAGGATCAGGTCATCAGGTTGAGCAATTCTCCACCAAACCCGAAAATGGATTTTATAAGTTTATATTTTTTTTATTTTGCTTAAACTTTGTGGGGCCCTTCCCTATCATCATAGAAGCCATTTTGTGTCATTGGTTCACCCATACAAATATCCATACAAATTTGGCAGCTGTCCATACAAAAATGGTACGTAAATTTTCGAAAATCTTTAACTTTTCAAGGATTTTTTTGATTGACTTCTTCGAAAAAATAGGAACACGAAAAAAATTGATGATTTTTTAATTAGCTTTTGTTAACCAAAACTCAATTTAAAAAAATCCGTTTTTTTTTAATTTTTGAAATTTGTTTTATATGTTTCACTGGTTAAAACCCCGCATCTTTAAGCCATTCAGAAGTATGGACCAAAATGGCATAGAAAAAATAATGATTTTTACAAAACAATGAAATCTTGTACTTAAAATTTGTTGACCTATTTTTTATGTAAAATTGAATTTGCAATCGAAAAGTACTTAACAAATGTTTTGATTAAGTACAACGTTTTCAAAATAAAGTCATTCAAAATTAAATTTTGTCCGATAAATTCTGGTTCTTCGATTTTTTTTAAATTGTGTCCATGATTGTCCTTACCTAAAAATATTTTTTTAATTTCATTTTTCGGACAATTAGTTGGTGAGATATCGGCATTAGAAAATTAAGGGTTGTTCGGGTGAGACACTTAAATTTTCCTGTTTCTTTTTTTTATCCGCTGTATCTTAGCAACCAGTGTTGTTGTTTCTTAGACGAAATGATAGGACATTTTCTGAACTCTTCGAAAAAAATATTTTCAGGAATGAACAATCGTGGACACTATTCTAAAAAAATAAAAATAAAACTTGAATTTTTGTGTAAAATTTAACTTTGAATGGCTAGTTTTTGAAAACGGTGATTTTATCAAAAAATAGTTATGTACTTTTCGATTGCAAATTCTATTTTACATAAAAAAATTAGGTCAAAAGATATTATGCAGAAGATTTTTTTTTTTTTTTTTTTGGGCAAAATCACTATTTTTAAATCCTAACTCGTCGGCAAAACTATGGCCATACTTATGAATGGCTTAAAAAAAGCGGGGTTTTGTCACCTTAAACAATTAAAAAAATTCAAAAATTCAAGAGTGCGGATTTTGGGAAATTGGTTTTTTGTGAAAAAAGGTAATTGAAAAATCACCAAATTTTCCGTGTACCTATTTTTTCTGAATAGTCTTCATCAATACACACAACTTTGCCAAAGACACCACATCAATAAAAAAAAATATTTTTTTGCGCGTTCCATTTTTTATAAGAAATTTAATGTAGTTTTAGAATTACCTGGAAGGGTATATTTTTCATTTAAAACGCAATTTTTCAGATTACATTTCGTGTTTTTTGTAACTTTGCAGGGTTATTTTTGAGAGTGCAATGTGTAGTGACTTCTATGTCGTAGAGCACAATCACAAAAAAATTATATATAAACATTAAGGGTTCTTTTTTGCCTTCCTCACTGAGGTAAGGCTATAATCCTGCTCTAAAAATGAACTTCGTATAAAAACGTCGTAGACCCACCTTCATGTATACATATCGACTCAGAATCGAAAACTGAACAAATGTCTGTGTGTATGTGTGTGTGTATGTGTGTGTGTATGTGTGTGTGTGTATGTGTGTGTGTATGTGTGTGTGTATGTATGTATGTGACCAACAAACTAGCTCATGTTTCTCGGCACTGGCTGAACCGATTTGAACCGAACCTGTTGCATTCGACTTGGTTTAGGGTCCCA
Organism: Culex pipiens pallens; assembly: GCF_016801865.2. Taxonomy (NCBI): domain Eukaryota; kingdom Metazoa; phylum Arthropoda; class Insecta; order Diptera; family Culicidae; genus Culex; species Culex pipiens. The sequence goes on along the minus strand of NC_068938.1, from coordinate 32,721,761 downwards.
TAGATCGAGTTTTATACAGATTGAAGTTTCGATTAGTAGTTCAAAAGTTATGTATAAAAATGTGTTTTCACAAATATCCGGATCTAATTTAAATGTATGTAAACTATGTCCGGGTCTATCATCCGACCCATCGTTGGTTAGGTTATCAAAAGACCTTTCCAACGAGTCCAAAACATTGAAGATCTGGCAACCCTGTCTCGAGAAATGGCCACTTAAGTGATATTTATGTACTTTTTGCTAGCCGGATCTCACTTAAATGTATGTAAACTATGTCCGGATCCACCATCCGACCCATCGTTGGTTAGGTTATCAAAAGACCTTTCCAACGAGTCTACAACATTGAAGATCTGGCAACCCTGTCTCGAGATATGGCCAATTAAGTGATAATTATGTACTTTTTGCAAGCCGGATCTCACTTAAATGTATGTAAACTATGTTCGGATCCACCATCCGACCCATCGTTGGTTAGGTTATCAAAAGACCTTTTCAACGAGTCCAAAACATTGAAGATCTGGCAACCCTGTCTCGAGATATGGCCACTTAAGTGATATTGATGTACTTTTTGCAAGCCGGATCTCACTTAAATGTATGTAAACTATGTCCGGATCCACCATCCGACCCATCGTTGGTTAGGTTATCAAAAGACCTTTCCAACGAGTTTACAACATTGAAGATCTGGCAACCCTGTCTCGAGATATGGCCAATTAAGTGATAATTATGTACTTTTTGCAAGCCGGATCTCACTTAAATGTATGTAAACTATGTCCGGATCCACCATCCGACCCATCGTTGGTTAGGTTATCAAAAGACCTTTTCAACGAGTCCAAAACATTGAAGATCTGGCAACCCTGTCTCGAGATATGGCCACTTAAGTGATATTGATGTACTTTTTGCAAGCCGGACCTCACTTAAATGTATGTAAACTATGTCCGGATCCACCATCCGACCCATCGTTGGTTAGGTTATCAAAAGACCTTTTCAACGAGTCCAAAACATTGAAGATCTGGCAACCCTGTCTCGAGAAATGGCCACTTAAGTGAGATTTATGTACTTTTTGCAAGCCGGATCTCACTTAAATGTATGTAAACTATGTCCGGATCCACCATCCGACCCATCGTTGGTTAGGTTATCAAAAGACCTTTCCAACGAGTCCAAAACATTGAAGATCTGGCAACCCTGTCTCGAGATATGGTCACTTAAGTGATATTTATGTACTTTTTGCAAGCCGGATCTCACTTAAATGTATGTAAACTATGTCCGGATCCACCATCCGACCCATCGTTGGTTAGGTTATAAAAAGACCTTTCCATTGAGTCCAAAACATTGAAGATCTGGCAACCCTGTCTCGAGATATGGCCACTTAAGTGATATTTATGTACTTTTTTATTCCGGATCTAAAAATCAGATGAAATTTGTGTACAGCCATTGTTGGCAATGAGTGAGGAAGGCTCCAACCACATAGGTGGATTAAGTTAGTTTTTTTGTTTCTCTTTGTTTTGTCTTTGGAGTCTGTCGCGGGTGACCTTGAACAGACATGATCAACGACGACCAACTTTTTCAAAACTTTTTTCGTGAAATCGCGATAACTGGTGATGTTTATAAGCAAACCCCATATGTTTATATATCAAAATTTTTGTTATTGTCTGCTCTACAATTTTGTAGAACATTGTCACTCTAGGTCAAT